>NC_056747.1:600287524-600432181 GCF_019279795.1 Protopterus annectens
TGCCCCAGGTAAAGCTGGGCACAATGCCTAAATATCCAGGTGTCTGTCAGACTTGTTTGGTTTTGTAGCAACAAATTCAATAACACCTTTTGTGACCCTGGAGATCATTTAATAAAAGCATTAGTAACCTTCACAGTTTCTTCCAAGAATACATCCTTAGACAACAGCTATGCTCCTGTAACAAGGGGCTTATTTTCATACCTCCATAAAACATTATAAGCTGGATGTGATTTCTAGCTCTTCCTTTAGCTGACTAATTTAGTACCCAGTGCTGCTCTCTGATCTGGTGCCCCTCAACATAAAGTTGATGAGCATAAAAAAATAAGGAAATAAATAAAAGCGGTTCCTTCTCTGATCTCTTATCTAAGGAGATATTACCGGGTCCTAAACACCTGATGTCCTAATGTGAGAGAAAAGAAAAGAAAAAAGTTCCTTTCTCTCTGATCTGGTGTACCTACCTAGTACTCACACCCAAATGACATGCACTCTCATGCCATACATGATTATACAAAACAAAAAAAAAAAAAAAAGAAAATGTCCTTTCTTCCAATCTGATGCTCCTTCCTTCTGTAAGAAAGTCTGCAAGATCCTAACCCTCTCATACTCTACTTTCCCTAAGAGGAGGCATGATGAGCAAAACTTAAAAAAAAAAAAAAAACAAAATGGACCTGACAATCATGCTCCATAACATCTAATGCCCAAGGCAGCCACATGCTTTGCTGCAGCCTAGCTATGCCTTTGTTTGGGCCATATGCTATTGCGTAATGATCCCACCAAGGAGTTTAGCTGAGTAATCTATCTTGTTGTTGAAGTGAAAGGACCGGATCATGTAAAATGGAAAAGTTAGAGACTTACCATAATAGGTTCATAGGTTCATACTAGGCTATCTGCCCTGGGGCAATTATAAGCCTAGCCCGATTCTATATGGCTTACGCCACCCCTTGATATGAGTATACTGTGCCCTTTTTAAGGTTTAGTTTACTGTTCCTCTGTCTAATAGTGACACAGGAGTAATCCCTGGGACAAACCTATGATCCCCCATCCACCTATCGAGATTCTTCTTGAAGAGATTCAGTGAGGTGCTCTGCCTCACATGAACTGGAATTCTATTCCAGAGCGAAGGGAGCCTCTGGGTTATGAGCCTGTCCCTCCAGCAAGTTCTATTTATTTCTGTGCTGAGGTTCAAGTCCCTCGAGCATGTGACTCTAAGGGATTTAGATTTACTGAGGTGGAGCATGTCCATTAATTCTGGATTTGACATAGCTTTGTATGTCAGGCATAGATCGACTCGAAGTAGGCGGTATGCAACTGAGTAGAGCTGGAGTTTTTTTAACCGAGCAGCATATGGCATCTGTTTGAGACCCTTGATCCTCTTGGTGAGATACTTTTGGGGTCTTTCTAATTGCTGCAGGTGTCGGGTAAGGTACATCCCAAAAGGGGCATTGTATTCTATGATGGGCCTGATGAGGGATGAATAAAGGGGCACGATTACCTCTATTGATCTAGATGTGAAACCCTTTGTGATAAGGTGGGCTATGTAGAAGGTCTTTCTAACCACTTTGGCAATGGGGTTTTCAAAGGAGAGATTGCTATCAACTTGGGTCCCCAGGTCAATAATAACTTTCTCTGTACTTAATGGGTTTCTGCCTATGTGGTAATTTGTGGGCACATTGTTTTTGCCAAAGGGTATGACTATACATTTTTTGGCATTTAGCTTTAAACCATGGCACTGGCACCAGTTATCTGTCTCTGTGAGACCTTTTTGAAGTATATTTGTGTCAGCTGGAGAGTTGATTATGGCGCCCAGTTTGCAGTCGTCTGCGAACTTGGTGAGCCATAGTCCTCCCACGATTGCCTGTACCTCGGAAAGGTATATACCAAACAAGAGTGGTCCCAGGACAGAACCCTGTGGGATGCCACTTGTGACCGGTTTCGAGTCTGACATGGCTCGAGCAACTCTCACTCTGTGGGTTCTGTCTTTGAGCCAGTTTACGACCCATCTTGTGACATAGGGGTTTATATTTAAGCTGGATAGCTTATCTATGATGCCCGAGTGGGGTATTGTGTCAAATGCCTTTGCAAGGTCCAGATAGGCAGTGTGGACTACCTTCCCTTCATCTATGGCTTTGGTGACTGTTTCAAAGAAGTCAACTAGGTTCAAAAGGCAGGATCTGCCCTTGACAAAGCCGAAACTGGGTAGGATCTAGTGTCTGTAGGTCCCCAATGTCTTTGTTTATGAGCTCCACGATGATCCTCTCCATAGCCTTACAGACTAAGCTAGTCAGGCTTATGGGGCGATAGTTTCCAAGGTCCGTAGAGGCTCCACCTTTGTGGAGTGGGACCACTGTTGCTGTACGCCATTCTGTGGGCACATATCCTGTAGTGAGGCTGAGATTGTATAGCTGTTTTATTTGAGGGATTAGTTCCTCTTGGAGTTCATGTAGGACGCAACCTGGGATGCCATCTGGTCCCATGGAAGCAGTGTTTTTTGCTTTGGAGAGGGCAGCCGTCACCTGAGCATCAGAGATGTTTGGGAGGCAGCCCTCTACCGGGATAGATACTTGCTCTTTTGGGGGGGGGTGGAGAAGTTTGCACTGAACCTGTCTGCCAGGATATTGGCGATGTCTGTGGGTTCAGTGTATTTTTTGTCGTTTAGAATCAACCCAGAACAAGTCTGGGAGTTGCATCCCAGGTTTCTAACATAACTGAAAAAAGCCTTATGATTGTCTTTGGTGTCCTGTGCAATTTTTCTCTCGAAGCTGGCCTTGGAGGATTTTATGAGGGATCGTAATTTTTTGCTAGTACTGATCAGAGATGCCTTCCCTATTAGGGATTTTGCTCTATCATGTAGTAGCTTCCTCCTTCTGTTGTACAGTTTATTTATGGCAGGGGTCCACCAGACTGGACGCCTGCCTTTGGATGATTGGGTCTTGGTTTTGTTTGGGATAGCATGATCCATGCATTCCTGGAGATGTCCGTAGAATGCATTTATATACGATTCTGCAGTTCGGGCCGTAGTTTCCACTGGCCCTGGGGCCTTGAAGGATTCCACTTCAGTTTTGAGAAGTGAGAAGTTCGCTTTTGAGAAGTTTTTCACTGTGGTTTTCTGGGCTGGGGGTGGGGTTGGGATGTGGACATCCAGTGAAATTAATTTATGGTCTGATCTTACCAATGAGGGATATACTTCTGGTGTGGCGCATAGAGTCCCCATGTTGGTAATGATCAGGTCTAGTATGTTGCCCCCTCTTGTGGAGTGGTGACTAGTTGTTCCATAGCATTTGAGTTTATAATTTCCAGGAACCTTTGGGCTAAGGTGCTGGGGCTTGAGTAGTGCTCCCAGTCAATGTTTGGGTAGTTGAAGACACCCAATATAATGGTGTTCAGAGAGATCTTCATGTTCTCCAATGTTTTCAGGAAAGCTGAGTGGGATTCCTGACTTTGAGAGGGTGGTCTGTAGGATGCTATAAACTGAAAAGCAGTCTTGCCCACTGTTAGTTGCACATGGATGGTCTCCGATACTTCGTGCAATGCCACTAACCTGGAGGTGTGGATATCCTTGATAAATATGGAAACTCCCCCTCCTTTTGTGGTTCGGTCCGGGTTTTGGGGCCGAAAAGCATGATATGAGGTATAGCCTGGTAGTGCTGGGGTGCTCTCTGGAGCCTTGAACCAGGTTTCTGTCACTGCACAGATATCGATGTTCTCCATACTGAGGAGAGCTTCGAGTGCGTGCATCTTGAGGTTAAGACTTCTGGCGTTTAGCAGCATTACCCTTAGTTTCTTGTTCCTTGTGCTGTCTATGGGGCTGGGTTTGACTTTTGAGCCTTGCCTAAAAAAGGCACTATGGGGGTGGCAAAGAGCCTTTGCCAATATCCAAAAGCCCAGTGGTGACAGGTGCAAGCCGTCCCTAGCGAAGCAACGTGGCTTGTCGAGCATGTCATCCCAGGCTGACAGACACTGGATCCCCTTTGAATGACACCAAAATTTTAGCCAATTGTTAAAATCGATCATTTTGTCTTTGTACTGTGGCATCATTCTAGGTGAGGGTAAGATGCTGCTCTAGGTCAGGGTCATACCAGCCTGGGCTACATGATTAGAGAGCTCCTCTATGTCTCTTTTCATGTAGTCCAGGGAGGTACGTCTCAGGTCATTCACACCAGCATGTACAATGACTGAGTCATATTTGTAATTGCTTTGGAGTGACCTGAGTGCTTGCGTTATGTGGCGGATCCTAGCACCCGAGAGGCAGCTCACCGTGACCTTCTCTTTATTCAGCCTGGTGAGCGGGACGTCAGTGTGTCTGACAATAGAGTCACCTATTACAAGAGTATCAGGTGTGTTATTCAGCCTTAAGGGCTGTGGCTGCTTGGCACACTGACTTTGTGGGTTATGTGTTGTGTGTGTTTGGTTTTGAGGTAGCGTTTGCTTGGATGTCTGCTTTGGAGGTCTCTGTTGCTTAGGTAGATTTTTATTTAGAGTCTCCGAGTATGTTTTGTGTATTTATGTGTTTGGTTCGCTGATGTGGTGGGACTATGTGATACTGGAATTGTGTTGTGTGAGGTTACCTTCTCCTCCTGACTGGTTACACCAGTTTTGAAATGAGAGAGCTCAGCCTCCAGTTTGGCTAAATAGTTGCATCTCTCACATATATTTGAACCTGTTTGGAGGAGGAGAGGGTTGTCCGTGTACATGAGACAGTTGTAACATTGCCTCAAAATTCCCAGATTCACCAGCTGGACTGGAGAGGAAACCATTGACTGACCTTTGGACATGCTAGAGTAATATAGGGAAACTGAATTTAAGACTGACCAATAGAGGACAGGGTAATCGTAGAGAGTATAAGAGTAAGTAGTGCTTATGGTTTAATAGTGCTAACTTGTAGGATTACTTAATTGGACCAGTGAAGGGCCTTAGAATGAGAATATGGTGTTTAAATTGAGAGATAGAGCAGTTCTAAGGGAAAAGGTGAAGAGCAGACTTTGTGGAGCCATGAATAGTTTAAACCCAATTAGGCGGCACTGCCCGCTGTTGCGTTATGCACAAAAACGTGCAAAACCACACAAAAGAGGGTTTTAAGAGAGGAAGATGAAGGAGTTTTGGAATTGACCCAAAATGGCCAATAAAACTACAGTTTCAAGTCAGTAACCACTCCCACAGGGGCAGGCAGGCTGCTCAATGTTTTTCACTGCCACTGATCAACAGAGAGACTTCCCTTTAGCCCAAGCAAAAAATGGCCTCTCAGAAACTTACAAACAATTCAAGAACAGCAAGCCTGTAACTGAACTTTTTTAAATCTCAGAAAAGTGGGAAAAAAGCAAGATTTTTTTTTTTTTTTTGTTTTTTCAGAGATAGCAGAGGTTCACAAGTATCAAAAAGTTATAACAGTGCAGTAAATGCCCCCACACAAGAGTGCTAGGCCAAAGACAGATAAAATGCAAGTTTTGAGAAAAAAACGATTTTAAAAATAAGTGCAAACAGGAAATTCAGTAAACAGATCTAGGTTGTGCTCTAAATACAGTTACTAATGCAGAAATTAAGTTTAACAAGCCAGAAAATGCTAAAAATAGGCGGCTATGCAGAAAAACTTAGCAAATAAACAGAGGAAAAATACTTAAAATCTCAAAAGTGGCTCCCTTCTTCTCTCGGCGTTTTCTCCTCTTGGTGGGTGCTTCACCAACAACCAACAAGCCTGAAAAGATGCCAAAACCACAAGGCAACCAGGTTTTAAGAGAGGAAAATGAAGGAGTTTTGGAATTGACCCAAAATGGCCAATAAAACTACAGTTTCAAATCAGTAACCACTCCCACAGGGGCAGGCCGGCTGCTCAATGTTTTTCACTGCCACTGATCAACAGAGAGACTTCCCTTGATCTGTGCCTCTTCACTTCGCCGTTTGCAATTACCTTCCTCCTCCCTTATTTTTTCAATTATTGTGGAGAAACCTGGAAGAAAATTCTGAAGCCTATAGGTAACAAAGAATTTTTTTTTCACCCCTGAGTAACCACAATCAGGAAGTAAGGGAAGATGCAGTGCATTATTGGAGTAAGGGAGAAATGTTAGACTCTAGGAGTGCCTAACAGGGAAAAATGTTATAGTCTGGGAGTGTCTAACAGGGAGAAATGTTATAGTCTGGGAGTGCCTAACAGGGAGAAATGTTATAGTCTGGGAGTGCCTAACAGGGAGAAATGTTAGACTCTAGGAGTGCCTAACAGGGAAAAATGTTGAGTCTGAGAGTGCCTAACAGGTTGAAATGTTTTAGTCTAGGAGTGCCTAACAGGGAGAAATGTTATAGTCTGGGAGTGCCTAACAGGGAGAAATGTTATAGTCTGGGAGTGCCTAACAGGAATAAATGTTATAGTCTAGGAGTGCCTAACAGGGAGAAATGTTATAGTGTGGGAGTATCTAACTGGGAAAAATGTTATAGTCTGGGAGTGCCTAACATGGAGAAATGCTATAGTCTGGGAGTGCCTAACAGTGAGAAATGTTATAGTCTGGGAGTGTCTAACAGGAAGAAAAGTTATAGTCTGGGAGTGCCTAACAGGGAGAAATGCTATAGTCTGGGAGTGCCTAACAGGGAGAAATGTTATAGTCTGGGAGTGCCTAACAGGTATTGATTGATGGTCACTTGTGGGAACCAGCCTTGTTGAACTGAACACATGGTGATTGTGATGATCTAATGTTATGATATGTACATAACTGTTGTTTAATATCCAGTCCATAATAAAGATGTTCTTGACAGACAATATACTTGGGGGTATGTTAAATCAGTACATATTAATTAACATTTTGCAATTATATTTAGGCCATGTTAGAGCTGGTAAAACTTCTATCTGGCAAATTGCATCAGCACATCCATGCAACTTAGGCTGTAGTTTTTCAGAAGTAAAGTGGAACAAATATTCTTGGATACATATGATTTTATGCTTGCAAAAGTAGAATGCTTAGACCTGTATGATAACATATTTGTTTCACTTTCCATTAAGTCTGAATTAATGACAACGCCAGTGTCTTGCATGATTTCTTTTGAAGTGCCAACTGATGAACTTAGGATAGGTTAAATGAGTTCCACACATCAATAAAAGGTACCATTTGGTTTAGGGCACCAATTCAGCAATAACAAAGTAATGAAAGGAACTGCCATTTAAATGTAATACATGGTTTAAAATAAATAAGTGCTATTAGGTCCTGAAAAGTCTGTTATTGCTGCATTGGCCCTTAGTCATAGCACACAGTTCCCCTTTGAGATCCAAACTGCTATTTTCATTCAGATGGCATTTTACATTTTAGGATCAGAGCTCTATATACAGGTCTATGGAACAACAATACAACAATAAATAGCAGATCTAGAAGGAAGCTACCACAATTAGATTGAATGTACAAAGACCTTAGTTAATATTACTAAACTGCTAAAGAATATTTATATTTCCAGATTTGAGCTCCTGATGAATGGCTCATGCTTTCATTATCATCCAGTTTGCATTCAGGTTTGTAGATATTAGTCATCTATGAACTATAGCAAATCCTCAGTCAGTCCTCTGACTTGGTGCCTCATATAAGCTATATGTTGAATGTTTTTTTTAAACCTTTATTGAATTATCAGTTGTGATATAGGCAAATTTACATTTATACAGTAATCATACTGTATTAAATTAAAATTAACAAACATTATACTTCACATATATTGCTATATATCATATAACCTAAGCAACATTACATAAATTATTCAGTTCCTGTCCTTTTTTTTTTAAACAAGAAACATCTTTATTAAAGCATTACTTATGACATGGCTATATACTGAATGTTAGTAAAAAAGCTATTGGCTCTCTATGACTCTTAAAGATGCTTTGAGCAATAATTGTCAGTTTAGCCATGGGAATAATTGTTCTGACACGGCTGTTCTGGGGTGAGTCTTAGTATCAAATACTACATCTGTGTTTAATCAAATTGCACTGAGTTTGTTCATGAAGTGTTTCAAACAAATCAACATTATTCAAATGAATGTGAAGCTTTGAGGGGATATAAAATTTAATCTTGGTTTGATTTGAAATATATTGCCTTCAACACCAGAAGCTGAGAAGTTCCCCCAGCTGTGCCAAAGATACATGCCAATTTTACAATTACTGAGTAAATGACTAAAATAAATTTAACTAGGGAACAGATTTATTTATTTATTTATGGATTTAACATGTGTTTACCAGGATGGTCCAACTGGACAGCTGGTGTCTGTTTTCAGTGGAGTCCTGGGGGGAAAAGCCCCAGAAAAAAAAAATGACAGAATATAATCAATATATATAGCAATAACACAGGTTACAAATATAAAAGGTTAATACAGTAATACAAAGGAATTATATACAAGAATAAGGGCACTACTCTGTAGTCAAGTAGCACTATAACCATGCAAACCATATTTACAAAATGTAAAAAGAGAGAGGATGAAATACAGTAGAATGTTTGAGTGGACTCTCCATAAGCAGAATGGGGTTACAGAGAGGTCCTCCTGCAAATACCCTCCATTAGCAGATTGGGAGTTCAAGTATGATGATACATTTTTTTTTTTGCATTTAACTTAAGGCCATGACTTTGGCACCTGTCATTTGTTGTTGTGAGACCCTCTTGCAGTATGCTAACATCATTTGGGGAGTCAATGACAGCACCCAATTTACAGTCGTCTGCAAACTTGGTCAGCCACAGGCCTTTTGTCTTTGCCAGGAGCTCTGAGAAGTAGATGCCAAACAGTAGGGGTCCCAGGACAGATCCCTGGGGAACACCACTAGTGACAGGTCTGCTGTCGGAGGTGGAGGCACCTTTTTTGACCTTGTAAGTCCTATCAGTGAGCCAGTTGGACACCCACCGGATGACATAGAGATTTACGCTGAGTTGTATTAGCTTTTCAATGATGCCCGAGTGGGGGATTGTGTTTTAGGCTTTTGCCTAGTCAAGGTAAGCTGTATGTACTGACTTTTCTTCATCCAAGGCCTTAGTGACAGTCTCAAATAAGTCAACCAGGTTCAACAGGCAGGATCTGCCCTTGACAAATCTGAACTGGGTGGGATCAAGTGCTTGGAAATTGCCTTTGTCCTTGTTTATGAGATCCATAATAATAAGCTCCATGGCTTTATAGATCAGACTTGTCAAGCTAATGGGGCGATAGTTTCCAGGGTCAGTAGTGACACCACCTTTGTACAAGGGGATGACAATGACAGTTCTCCACTCTGCTGAAATGAAGACTGTACTTAGGCTGTGATTGAATAGGGTAATCAATGGCAAAGCTAGTTCTTGCTGGAGATGGTGTGGAATACACCCTGGGATACTATCAGGTCCCATGGAAGCTGTGTTCTTTGCCTTGGATAGGGCCTTTAACACTTGATCTATGCAGATGTGAGGTGTGGGACAAGTATCAGGGATATTGAATGGACCTTTGAGGGAGGATAGGGGGGTGAAGATGATTACTACTTATTTAATATTTTAGTAATTTTAGTAAATGTTTCAGAAGTCAATATCATATAAGAGGTTAAACCCATCCCCGATTTCCCTAAGTCATGACTTTCTTAGACGATATCTCAGCATATGTTCTCGTACCTCTCAATCTCTTAGTGCAAGAAATCTAGACAAAAGCAAAAATAATGGAGGGGTGGGTAAAAGCCCACAAATAGGGCAATTTTATATATTGTTCTTATTAACTTAAACAGATTTTGCATTGGCATGCATTTTCTGAAAGATATCAAGACTGAAACTTAGATGTATGTCATTATTTAATGACTTCAATTCTCAATGATTTTCCTGAAAACCAGAAATTTTATGAGGAACAGAAGAAAAATATGAGGCAAAAATCTGGACATTCTGCAAAAATCTGAACACTCAAGAGGTGTGTGTACTCTTACCATAGATAAACTTTATGAAACATTTTGTGACTATTTTAATGTATATTCAAATAAAAAAGCAAGCTAATTTCATTTGGTGTGTCTTCTGTACCTTAAGCCTCAAGTTATTTGTGCTTTAGTAAGTCAGGGTAGAGAGTTCTTGGAACTGCATCAGCTTACATCCTCAAGCAAGAAGTCCTTTACTTTTTTGCTGTTGTTTGCCTACGTTATTCTTGCTGTAGAGAAGAGGCCCACAGCATTGTGCTGGCTTCTATATTTTGATTGTTTATATTTAAAAAGTTTTTTTTGCTAACTTTTGCTTTGTAGTTGTATCTCAGATTCAGAGAGGCAAAGCACTGGCCTTCACTCACTCACTCACTCACTCACTCTTTCTTTCATTCTTCCTTTTTTTTTTAGGAATATTTCTCCATGACCGTATATAATGCTAATAACTGAGCAGAGCAGAGCAGGTATGGGTGGGCTAGGCAGAAGGGAGGTATATCCTAACATTGGCCACCATCAGGGGGCATTGTTGGCATTGTAAAATGGCGATTTACACAACATGATGCTACAATGATGTATTTCATCTAAATTTATCACTGTGCATCACATTACCATGTGCATACAGCAGCAGCACTGGATGGCCAGAGCAGCATACTAGAGATGGTCCATTGCAAAAGTAAGGGTTCGACTAATGACCATGTGAGTCTTTGGGGGTGAGACCTGATAGCATCATGAGTAGGCTTCAGAAGAGCCTGCACCATGTACCAACATGACAAGTAATCTGTAGAGCTGTCACTATCACTGCCTCATTCAGGCCTCTACAAGGATGAACAGGCTATCATAGATTCCACCTACACCAGCATCCTACGAGAGGGTCTAACACAAGGAAATTACACAAAGAAATAACTAATGTCAAAACCATGGACTAAAACTCAACACAAAGAAATGTATTGTAGCATCCTTTGGGAAATTGTCCAACCAAGCTAATTATTCCTTTGACAAAACACCCCTAAGAACTGACCTGATAATTAGGGATCTGGGAACATATTTAAACAGTAATCTGGCCTTCAACCAGCACATAGCCAATATAGTAAGAAAGTCACTATATGCTGTCCAACTCACAAGCAAGAGTATGTCATCCTAGTCCAATTAAGTTATAGTACCACTCTACTCGGCCCTGATCAGACCCATTAGCATATATCTAACCAGGCACTTAGAGCAGTTGGAAACTTTCCTCACCTGGGGAATTCAGGGTATGACAACCATGTCCTACACAGATTGCCTTAAGGCCATGTCTTTGCATGCAGTCTCTGCAAAAGAACAGCACCAAAAACACCAGATCCAAGGACATGAACTTTCCCTGCGACATAAATAGAACATACTGGAGAGATGGATATGCCTACACTATGGAATAAGCTCCCCATTTATGTGAAGAAGGGTTCATCCCTGACCTTTTAAAACCTTGATCATTGGATGGGAAATCACAAATTCACCCCCAGTCTGCCCCCCCTTTCTCTCATTGATAGATGTTGACAGTAAATAAATTAATCCCCAGGTAACACCCTTTCAAACATACACATAACCCTTAGCTACCTCCTTACAAACAGGCATCCAAGAAAATCTGGGACCAAACTGGGTTGGATTACATAGCTAGGCTTGTAAAGGCCCTGGTGGTCATTAGCCTATTGTAAAGCTATGAACCATCTCTCTGCCAGTGCTGCACTGTATTGCACCTGCATCTGCCATGTCTGCGGGACGCTGCTGCCTGTTTCTCACCACTGACTCTACACTCTGCCATTTACATTGGTATAAATGGTTTGGAAGATTCACCCCTGCTCCAAATATTTGCATTATGCCATACTGTATAACATGGCACATACAACATACTGTATTTTCCCTCCTTATGTATCTAAGCAATGTAATTTTCACAGAAGTAAGCTGAGCACTACCTCCAGTGTATTACATATTTCAGTATGTGCTGATTTATTGCCATTTCCTGCACAGTCTGGGGGCTGGGAATGGAGAAAAGCAACCTGGACACTAGGCCATATCTGATATTGGCTGCCACATATAACAAAAAACATATTATATGTGGCCTGTTACCTGCTTGCATGTTATCCATGTAAATACCTGTGTGTTTAGCATGTGCATCTGCACATGCATGCTCCTATCAGCTAAATGACTGTGTAGAAACCCCCTTACAGTAGCAATTAGAATAGGATGGAAGTGTGGCAGATGTGTGAGTAATGAGAACTGCTTTAGTTGTGCATGGGCATACTACAGATAATGCTTTTAGGCATTACAGCCCCCTTGGCAGTTAAGGGAATAGACACCCTTCTTGCAGATGTATCATAGTCCATCTGGACCAGTTGGTTCATGATGGCAGTGTGTTTGTAAGGTATGGTTCCCAAGGCCTCAGTGAAATGAGCAATGTAATAAAATACCTAAATGATGCATGTTTTATTTCCTGCAGTCCTTGGAGAACCAGATATGCTCAACTGCATGCTGCAGCACAATGTCACAGAAATGGTTCAGGACTCATACAACTGACACCTGTGTCATCTCTATAATGTCCCTAATGGGTTGCTTAAAGTTCTGTATAGCTACAATGGTTAAAACTACACATGTCTTAGTATCCACAGGAATGAGCATGCTATGTATCCTCCTCAAATCCATTTCTGGGTGATATAGTTCAGCAAGCTCCTTAGTCTCCCACTGCACAGGCTACTGATCTATTACTGCTTATAATCCAAGCATTGCTGTCTTTGCCCTGGGAATCATGGTGTACCATGGTATTTGTAAAGAACAGGTGTGTACCATGGCACAGCATTCCAGTGTTATCTCAACACTCTATTTAACCTTAATACCATAGTTGATAACAAACCCCTTACTCAAATAATAAAGACCAACATAACCTTTAAGCAGTCCAAATACCTCTCCTACCTAACCCTTTATCTAACTACCTCACTACTTTCAGGAGATATCCACCCCAACCCTGGCCCCTCCATCTCTACCAATGTAGATAAATCCATACTATTCACCTCTATCAACTCCCAAAGTATAGTTAACAAAGTACCTAACCTTCATGCTTGGCTTACATATAATAAACCCGATATCCTATCTATCTCTGAAACTTGGTTAAAACCCCATATAAAGGATCAGGAGATTATACCACCAAATTACTCAATCATCAGAAAAGACAGACCCAAAAAAAAAGGAGGTGGGGTTGCCTTACTATACTCATCCTCCTTGTCAGTCACCCCTTATAACAAACCCATCCCCATTTTTAACAATGCTGAACTAATTCTGTCACTACTCCAAGTCAATAAATTCAAGCACATATGTATAGCCTCCCTTTACATTCCCCCTGGTGACAATATTACCACTCTTGAGAATATTCTTTGCTGGCTCTCCACCAACATTAACAATGAAATCATAATTTTGGGTGACACCAATATCAATTGGCCTGCCATTCACTCTCCCTCAAGCCCACTCAATATCAACCTTTACAGCTTCTCACAACTAATTAATGACATTACTCGCCCCTCTAAAACTCTCCCTAAAGGTAGTATTCTAGATTGGATTCTAGTCTCCCACCCTCATTACTTCCCTGTTAGTGGTACCCTTCCACACTCCCTTAGTGACCACCTTCCTATCTTCACTTATCGACTACAAGCGCCTATGCAAAGAACTCACAACTACATTACTACCCGCAATCATAAAAACTTCAACCCAGTAGTTTTCTCTGACTCTCTTAAATTAGTTGACTGGAACATCCTGCATGCTTTACCCCTAGATAATGCCGTGGCCCATTTCAACACAACCTTCCTGAACCTTCTAGACTACCATGCTCCCATCAGGACCAAAAAAATAAAACTAAAAACCACCCCCCTGGCTAACCAAAGACACACTAACAGCCATGCGCCATAGAGATAAGGCCTGGAGACTTTACCATAAAAATAAAACCCCACTCACCCACAATGAATTTAAAACACTTAGAAACAAAGTAAAAAGGCTTGTTATTAAAGATCGACAAAGCTACTTTTCCATACTCCAAAATACTAATAAGACAAATCCTCAAAAATTCTGGAAAGGAATCTCTACCCTTATCAATCCTGGCAAAACAGCCACCCCTAGCCCAGACCCCAACGCTTCAGACATTGATTTGGCTACACAATTTAACTCTTTTTTCATAAATTCTATTTCCAAGCTAACTTCTTCATTCACTGACACCATTACATCCCCAATCTCACCCCAATCCTCTCATATCCCTCCCTCCACTCCTATTACCTCTCTCTTTCCCTCCACAGAACCACCATCCTCCAATACCTCACCCCCCCTTTCTCCTACTTTCTCAGTAAAACCTATCCCCACATCTACCATAAAGAAGCTGATCCAGAAACTAAAGCATTGCTCTAATGCCCCAGACAATATTCCTTCATACTTTCTTAGCATAACAGCTGAAACCATTGCCTATCCCATTAGTATACTAATAAACCGCTCGATCCAAGAAAGCAAAGTACCCCAAATCTGGAAAAAGGCCTTTATCATACCTCTGCACAAAGGTGGCAATAATAATGATACTACAAACTTCCGTCCCATAGCTATTCTGTCTCCCATCTCGAAACTCCTTGAAAAGTGTATCCATTTGCAGCTCCTTCCCTATCTCTTAGACAATCACCTGCTGACTCCAACCCAGCATGGCTTCAGACCCGGCCATAGTACTATGACAGCCCTCCTCTCCTTCTTAGAAACCATAAACAAGGCCAGGGACTCTGGACATATTGTTTCTACCCTACTACTGGACCTCTCAAAAGCCTTTGACACTATCTCCCATAAACTACTCCTTAATAAACTCTCCCAACTTAACCTATGTCCCTCCTCATTAAACTGGTTCTCTAGCTACTTATCTAATAGATCTCAAGCTGTTAAATGGAAAAAAGCCACTTCCTCATTCCTAAGTACTCCAACTGGGGTCCTCCAAGGCTCCATATTGGGTCCTCTACTATTTAACATCTTCATAAATGATTTCCATAATTCTATACCATTCTCAAATATTATTCAATATGCAGACGATTCAACCATTATCTGCTCTGCCACATCCATTCCAGTACTCCAAAAACTCACACAAGATGCATTCTGTACCACTGAACAATGGATGAAAACAAACCATCTAGCATTAAATGCCTCTAAAAACAAATTAATGGTTTTTACTCCCTCTAAACACATCTCTGCCAACACAAACTCCTTCTTAATCACCAGTAACAACAACACATCCTTGGAATTGGTGCCAGAGACTAAGTTACTTGGGGTTCAAATTGACAGTCAGCTGAAATTCCATTCCCACATACAACTTAATATCAAAAAGACTCATCAAAAACTAGGTATGCTCTACCGACAAAATCATTTCCTTACACCCACTACTAAAATAACTCTCTCTTCCTCATTCCTTGTTCCCTCTCTTCTGTATGGTGCCCCACTCCTGACTAACTTACAATCTTCCCTCAAAACACAACTCTCCTCATGCTACAATAAAATAGCCAAATTCGCTAATGGCCACAAAGCATCTACTCACCATTGCTTTTCTCTCCACAAACTAACATGGTTAGAACTACACAACCAACTCATATATTCTCAACTCACTCTTGCCCACAAGCTCATCTTTAAACCCTTGCTATGTCCATCTCTTTCCAATACCTTTAAAATGCACCTTCCTAACAGACAACTCAGAACCAATAACCAGAACCTACTTGAACTACACATACCATTACGCCCCCCAGGTAAAAAACTTATATCTTATAGTTTAGCACGTCTCTGGAACTCCCTACCTCCAGCTATTCATACCACCTTCAACCACTTTACATTCAAAAAATATCTTTACTCTCATCTACTAACACAGTGGGAATGCTCCTGCACCCACCCTTCATAATTTCAATGCTCTTCCATCCACCCTCATATTTTCAAAACTACCTTATTTTCTTCCTCCTCCTGCTAATAAGTTCCCCTGCATCTGGTAAAGAAACATTGATTCTATATCTTTAAACAGTAATTCTGTAAAATTCTACAATTACTGCAATATGACTCACTTTATAGTATGTACCATCTACAAACTGTAATTTGTACAATTCTGTAAATACTGCATTTTAACTCTGTATATAATGCAATCTGAATCACTTCTATAGAAAGTACCATCTGCAACAGTCAACACCAGTGTGATGCTCTAACTGTGTAATTGTATTGTATTGATAACTTGATTGCTAATCTTTTATTACATTTGTATAACTATATAACCTTGTTAATGGAGCTTTTCTCCCCAGGACTCCATTGAAAACGGGTTCATCTTGGCCCAATGGACTATCCTGGTAAACCAACTGCAAATAAATAAATAAAATAAAATAAATAAATCCATTTCTGAACTGTTCTGATATTTAGGGTTTTATAATTTACATATACCATTTGGCTCATTTGCAAAGTAATTATGCTATCAGCTCCACCTTAACATGCATTGTTTATCGTGCTGTTTTGACCCATGACTGGCAATGCTTATCTGTGCCTTGGAATCACCTGCACCCTGCATATTGCCACCATTTGCATTAGTTTACACTACTTAATGTGCAAGACATCTATGAATCCTGATCTAAGACTCTTGCCATTAAAGTACTGTAGAAATATACAGTTAAGCTGCCTCTTAGAAACTGTTCCCTTGCTTCCCTCTACCTTACTCACTGGTTCTGGTCCATTTAAGTCACTCTGGAAAGATAAACGGTAAAGTCCTCTTTGACAATGGCTTTTTCCTGATCTGTCATACCCTTTGGAAAAAAAAAGAAATCTTGAGACTGGTCTATAAATATTTGAACCTTTAGCTGCAACCCGACTTTCTTGCTCCTTGTTTGATCCATCCTCTTCAAAATGTATGCAGATAGCATGACAATATGTTCCTTCCCTTACTGTCCTTTCTTTCACATGTATCTTCAGTGCTTGGTGAGTTTCTTTACACTGTAGTTCCCACCATTCATTTTCCAGTCTTAGTAACCAATTTCTCATTCCTAAGAACCATTATGCATCTAGCTTGCTATGTCCTCTAGATCTGAACATAGTATTACATTTGATGCAGTACCAATGACCTATGAATTGAAAGTGTGACAGCTGTACATCTGGAATCCAATCAATGTCAGTGTACAGCTGTTGCCCTTTCTTTTCATAGGGTGACAGCTGTACAGTACAGCTGTACATGTGAAAGCCAATCAGCAGCAATGTACAGGTGTCACCCTTTCATTTCATAGGGTGACATCTGTAAATGTGGAATCCAGTCAACATCAATGTACAGCTGTGACAACTGCACATTACAACTACACGTGGAATCCAATCTGTGGCAATCTCAAACATTCAGTTAGCGTTTTCCCCTTCCTCATCTCATTGCAGAGTGGCAATCTCAAACATTCAGTTAGCATTTGCCCCTTCCTCATCTCATTGCAGAGTGGCAATCTCAAACATTCAGTTAGCGTTTGCCCCTTCCTCATCTCATTGCAGAGTGGCAATCTTAAACATTCAGTTAGCATTTGCCCCTTCCTCATCTCATTGCAGAGTGGCAATCTCAAACATTCAGTTAGCGTTTGCCCCTTCCTCGTCTCATTGCAGAGTGGCAATCTCAAACATTCAGTTAGCATTTGCCCCTTCCTCGTCTCATTGCAGAGTGGCAATCTCAAACATTCAGTTAGCGTTTGCCCCTTCCTCGTCTCATTGCAGAGTGGCAATCTCAAACATTCAGTTAGCGTTTGCCCCTTCCTCATCTCATTGCAGAGTGGCAATCTCAAACATTCAGTTAGCGTTTGCCCCTTCCTCGTCTCATTGCAGAGTGGCAATCTCAAACATTCAGTTAGCGTTTGCCCCTTCCTCGTCTCATTGCAGAGTGGCAATCTCAAACATTCAGTTAGCGTTTGCCACTTCCTCATCTCATTGCAGAGTGGCAATCTCAAACATTCGGTTAGCGTTTGCCACTTCCTAGTCTCATTGCACCACTTGATTCAGCAGAGAGGTGATTATAACACATCTTCTTGTGCTTATTTTAGGTAATCATCATACCATAAGTTATTTCTGGTGACTCCTCTGTATCACTGAACACAACAGGGCATTAAATACTAAATTGTTTTGTACTAAACCTAAGCTGCTATTTCTCTACCTACCCTATAAACCATACTAGGTCACAATGGCTACTAAATTCCTTTCCTAAAAGTATGCAGAAACCTCATTGTAATTAAGAATGGCCATATTGTGTTTAAGGATTCTGTCTCATAATTACAGGTCCATTCCTACTTTGTGATTATAAACTGTCTACTGCTTGCTTATTCTGCCAATGGTTGTGTTCATTTCTTCCTGCTGCTGTAGCCTCTTGTCACCTTTTGAAAATATGTATGTTAATTGACTACTGTTTACTATCAGATGAAGATACACACATATAGATATATAGATAGATAGGCAAATAGATAGATAGATAAATGGATGACATTTACTCTTATCCATGTGACCTGGGTGTATGATAAAAGGATACCGAATTGGATAACTTTAAATACCCAGTTAACAAATTATTATTTCATTCTAACAAGCAGGTTGAACTTATTTTGTCCCTGACGTCTGATACAAGTATACTAAAGAAAACCATATGTAGCACTGGAATGGAGGTACCCCACTGTTCACTATTTTCAGACTAAATACCTCTTCACTAACTGGTACCATCTTCCTTTAATCAATTAACAAGTCTGGCTTTCTCAGTACAACATCTTAACTATATTACATTTGATTTATATGTGAAACTATAATTGATAAGAAAGTGTTTGGCTCATTATTTTCGATTATAGCTCGGCCTGAGATCCGAAATTAAGTTAGCCTAGTCCTTGGAGTTTCTAAACTGTTTTCAAATTGTAAGTTTTCTCTTATGTTTTTTAATGGTCGTACTAATTATATGTAAAACTGCCACAAGTATTTTAAAATCAAATGGTATGACACATTCCTGAACTCTGTAGAATATGAATGGTGTACATAGACAATATGCAGATGAGTTAAGTCTATCTAAGCTGTACGCGAATGAGCGTAGCTCAGATACTATTCATAGAGATCACTTATGCTAACGTGTGATGGCCATGAATCACTTTAAGCGAATTAGCTCATGAACAAATGTAAATGAAGAATGATGTAACATAGCTTAGACTAATGAAGTATTCTGTCAACTGTTTGCAAATCATAGTGGCATTTGCATGCTTTTCCATGCAGTCTGTAGGTACATTATATAAACAGGAGACTCAGCAGTCCCATCTGCTTTGCAAACCACAAAAAAGTTGTCATTTGCATGCTATTTCAAGGTGTGAGTTGCTTGTCTTGGCCAAGCCAAAAACACATGCGCCCAGCAGCACTCACCAACCAAGAAGGCAGAGATACAGTCAGTGAATAACTCATTATAACCCTGATAATCAAGAAATACTTGACAGTTTCACAGAGGACAGGGACATTATAATGGTCTGCTTTTCGATGTTTGACTGCCATAGGGATACTGGAGGAATGCGTGGACTTCTATCTCTGTGGACAATGCGGTATGTACAGCCCTCACTTTACTTGCCACGGGGACCTACCAGAGACAGACTGGTGATGTGTTAGGGATTTCACATGGTTCTGCCTTGAAGATACTGCAACAGTTCCTGGAGGTACTCTTGGCACATGTGAATCAATACATCTATTTTCCGGTGTCACCTCAGAACTGAGCCAGTGTTTTGAGTGCTACTTATGGGGTGACATGTTTCCCTGAGGTACTTATTGTATTATAATAGATTGCACCCATGTTGCAATTATGACCCTTTCGGTATGCAAAGGAAGTGCTAACACAATAGGAAGGTATAGTAAGTCCATCCACTGCCAGGTAGTGATTGATGCATGTGGGTAAATGTCTCCGTCCAGCATTCTGGCATTGCACATGATTCCCATATGTGGCACACTAGCTCACTTTTCCTGCATGGCAGGATGTCCAGTGGTCATCTTTTGGTAACCAGAAAAAACATGTTTTTTTCTATTATATTGTAGTACTTATTCATTGGAAAATCCATTGCTGAATACTTAATCACTTTTCGTTTGTATTGTCCCCCTCCCCTTTTCTCTATCTCTCTATCTCTTTTTTTTTTTCTTGTTTTTCAGGTGATGTTGAATTTTCACTAGAGCCACAGCTCATGACACAGTGAGAAATCCAAGTGAAGTTACAGAGCAGACCTATAACACATTCCTGTTCCAGATTTGTATTGTCATTGTGCCTGGATGAGTCTGGGGGTACCCTTCAGTATGACCCAGCTACTTCATGCAGGATGTTTTGCTGAATGTTACATTCTGCATAACATGATTATGCACCATTCTGGTGGTTAAGTGACCCTTGGTGTCACTGAAGCTCCCATTTCCAGTCCCACTATGCCTAATGATGACCTACCAGCAGCAGCAGTAGTAAGGGACCCTATGCAACAGGCTCGTGCATGGCATGTGGCAGTGCAGCCAAAGAGGTCGTGTCTAGTCCAGAATTATGACATGATATTCAGACTAGTTTTCTCTTTCTTGTGAAAAACACAAAAGAGTATATTTGATGCAAGCAGTGAAATTTGTGGGCTAGGTTGTGTGGTGCATGGTCAAAAGTCACTGTTCATCTGATATTCTCATTCATCTTGAAATATTTTTTTTCCTAACAGCCATTTCATATTATTATTTGTAGAATTCTTGCATGAATGCTCATTAACTCCTGTTTAAAGCTGTTGTAAGGTATCATATAAGTAGGGCTCCCTATTGAAATGTCAGAACTCAAAATGCTGTTTTCCGAAAAGTCAAAAAAAAAAAATGAAAACAGAGGAGAGTGAATCTCAAAAATCACTCCTCTCCTTAAAAGTTCTTTTTGCAGGGGAGTAAGCCCTCCCTGCACCTCTCAAAACTTATACATACCAATGCCGAGATCACCATACCTCGGAAAAAAAGGGAATATTTTGAGAAATGGCATCTTGGACTTGGTATATACAAGTCTGACCTTTTGCCCATGAGAGCTCTGCATTTTGCAACTCACATTGGTTGGAATCACCGTATAACTGTTTTGCAAAATACATTTTGGTGAAGTGGTGTGCAGAGGTATGCATGTACTGATTGTCCTCATTTAGCATAATTATTAAAAACTGCTGTTCAACATTTGATGAGTTCATGCATTGCATTGCATTTGAATGAAAATGTATCTTTTTTTATATTTTGCAATTTCTTATCTAATTAAAGTATACTGTGAGATACTGCACATCAGATTTATGGTGTCATACACAATAAATAGTGGCTTCAGAGACAAAAAATATCTTCATTTGTGCAGAGGTGAGAGTGAAGTAGTAAGCAATGTTTGATTAAATGGCAGGATACTAAATTTAATCTGTAATTTTCTCATTACTGTGTTTTCATGAAAAGTCATGTACTAATACTTTCCAGGCGTGGCTAAGTGCCAGCTATAGGAATGTTCATGCATAGAGCACTGGTGCTAATGACTGCAAATCATGTTATGTCATACAGATTTTCTTCCCCAGTCCCCTGAGGTTCTAATCAATACTATTATAAGGATGTAATGCATTGAGTAATAATGTGTCCTGACCCCCCACACCCTTTTTATATGTTCTTCCCCTTCTAGTTAAACTTACTATTTTTCTGATGGTGAAATTGTAATTAAGATAATTGTCAAGAGTTGATTCACAGTAGTATAAGATCAAATTAGTCCTACACACTCCCTAAGGCTAGGCTAAGGCAGTGGAAATGTTCTTGAAGAGGGGCTGTCATGAGTGCTGTATGATGAGTAGGTATGATGTCATTGATGCAGGTGACCCTGCAGATGCTCATCTGACAATGCTTGATGAATGTGATTGTGATCTCTAATTAGAGGTTCTGGTAGGTGTAAATGAATGCTGATGTGGCCTGCATGAAATCTGTTGGGATTGCTCCCCAGCTAGTTACATTACTATCAAGAGAAGTACTTGGAGTCTCATGTGATTTGTTCCCATGAGTCAGGACAATACTTTTTTCCTCTTCTCCTTCCAAAATTGATTCCTGATTGAGTCTTTAAAGTCCTAGCTAGTGTACAAATAGAGATGGCCACTGATGCTTGGTGTGACACTGCATTATCCCTACTCTCTGCCATTTCAAAGTAGTGCTGGAAATCCGTACTCATACCCTGGAGGACTCAGGCCATTTCTATCTGGCTCTCTGTGGCAGTGGTCAGAGCACTAATAGTGGCACAGCACATTTGCTGCCGGGCAGCCAATGCTTCTTGTGTTGTGTTCTGTGGGGTAGCTGTATTCAATTCCTGTGCCTGTAAATGTGTTGCTGTAGACACCGTTACCTCTGCATGCCTGTCATCAGCCTCAAAGTCTTCATCTGGCTTGGGAGGTACTGGTGTAGCAGTGCACGGTTACTTCTCCTGTACAAGCATGAATGCAATGTCAGCAAGCACTTGACTTTGTGATGCACTGTTACATCCTGCAAAGTTGCTAGTATGTTGTGGGGTGTGAGATGTTGCCATCAAACTTGAAGACTGCACACCTTTTTCCTCAGGCTGTCTCATAAGTATAATTATGTTTTCATCGGTTTACTGACACATTGTTGATCAACCAATGTGCGAAACTCAGGTAGCAGAACCAGAATTGTGATTACTGCATTGTCGAACCTTACAATAGCGAACATTCACTATAGCAAGGTTCGACAATGTAGTGCAAATCGCACTATAGTGGGGATCGGGAAATGTACCCTTTCCTCAGTGTAGTGCGATCTCAGAGTTTGTATATATAAGTAGGGGGTGCAGGGGGGCTTGCCCCCTGCAAAAACTGTTGTAGAATGTTGAGCAGATTTGAAGACGTACTACGCGGCCTTTCCTGTTTTGACTATGGTTGATCGAAAATGTCGATTCGATGTCCACAAAAACACCACTCAACAGTTTTTTTCTTCGGTCATCTATGTTTCATACAAATGCATCGGTCATATTACCTTCCGACTAATTTACACTTGGACATGTGATAGTAAATTGTTTCATCATCATTATCAGCAATAGCCATTCTGCTATTGATATCCTCCATATTCACTGGCATGGTGGAACTGCATGTTTCTGATGATTTACCAGTAAAAAAATTTGAAAACATTACTCATAAGGTTTTCCATGTAAATTCAGGTCTATTTACATACTTTATATGCAAATTAGGGCATTTTATACTTATCTCTATGAATCTCAATAATATGCAAATGCGTGTGGCCACTGTTAGATGTAAATTACTGTGGGATGCTCATGAATTTGGATTTTGACTCCTGCAAGTGCACTGCAGATGGCTTTGGAGTCTGCAGCAGTCTGTAGCATGTCCATACCTTCCCTAGCATGCACCAGGAATGCATGGATATTCTCAGATAAACATCAATGTGAAGATATTCATATAAAACAAAATGGAGTCTTATGCATCACAATTACCACAACAGTACAGTCTAGTGTCTGCCCATCAGACATTCTCTGACACACCTAGTCATTTCTATCCATTCAAAAGTTCATAAAAATTTGTTAAGCAAACATATTGATAGATGTATTTATGCAACCCCCCCCCCAAAAAAAATGGGTGCCTATATATGTATATATCTATAAAAAAAAAATATATATATATATATATATATATATATATATATATATATATATATATATATATATTATTGATGCTACACTTAGAGAAAGTATAACATTCAGATGTGTGGGTTTCCTATATTGGGAGACAGCAGGAGCAGAGGATAAAGCAGCTGAATTTCCCATTAAGCTTAAAGAAATTAATATAATAATTCTGTGTTCAGCTGTGTTGAATTTTATATATATATATATATATATATATATATACACACACACACACACACACACACACACACACATATACCTAAAACAAATATATATATATATATATATATATATATATATATATATATATATATATATATATATATATAAACTATATACATGTGGAAACAATATTAAATCTACAGAACTACTGAAGCAACAGAGTGCATTATGTGCATTACTGATAGCAAGAGAGAGAGAGTAGATGTCTGTATATAAGTGCAATACTTCTGTCTTTAACTGATTTTATTATGTTATAAAAAAGAAATTACTGATAGATCACAGTAACTGAATGAATACATTGCTTTCAGTATATTACCGCAAGCAAGAGTGAATCAGATTTCTGTATACAAGTACAGAAACTAATGTCATTAAGGTATATAAGCAAATTACTGATATTAGTAACTGAAGAAATAGATTGCATTCAGTACATTACTGCAAGCAAGACTGGAATAAGTGAAGTATTTGTGGCTTAATGCAACATTGGAATCAATTGCATATCAGGCAAAAAAAGTGATCATTACATTTGTGTAGTAAACTGCAACATGTAAGCCCCACCATTGCATCATATCACAAACTGTCCTGCTGTCCTGCCAAGTAAGAATAACCACCAGAGCCATAGCTAGCCCATCTAGCATCCTGTGCCAGTCCTCAGTGTAATACTCCACTCCCTACATCTGTTCATGTGTTAATAGCAAAAAAAAAAAAGACATTTACTGCATTAAGCTGATCACTACACTGTGCTTATTAAAGACAGAAAAAAGAAAAACACCACTTTACTATAGGAATCAGCTAACCACAGATCCATGACCCTCCAGCATTTCCACTAAAGACCAGAAAAAGAAAAAAAAGCACTTTACTCTAGTGATCAGCTTATTGAAGACAAATCTATGACCTTCCAGCTTTTCCACTGAAGAGAAAAGAAAAATATAACGAAAAAATAACAAAAGTACTTTACTGTATTAAGCTGACCTCTTCATTGTAGTGATCAGCTTATCACAGAGAGAGCCACATACCACCCGTATAAAAAAATAAATAAATAAAAAGCCTTTTATGTACTGGAGGCTCTGAAGAACTTTCTTGAATTGGCATTCAGAAATGGTTGTACAAAAAGAAAGTAGGAACTGCTCCTCCTAATCATACCCCCTAATACTTTGCAGCTGCAGCAACTGTCCCCCTTACCCCTCCCTTGCTATGCTATTGATAAACACTTCCCATAGAATTTCATCCCAAAATTGCGTGAAAGTACTCTCCATAACATTTCATCCCAAAAGTTTGCATACGCCCATCCAGGTATGAATAAACACTTCACCTACATTCTTTTACTTCGATAAATATTTATAAAAATAGTTATGTTTTAAATTAAAAAAATTTGTACTATGCACCCTGTGTGATTATATTGAGTGTATTGCCCCCCTTTTGTCTGTTTTTGTTAATTTATGCATTTTTTTGTCCCTTATTATTTTATTTCTCTCCCATGTATGTTCATTTTTCTACAGCTAGAAAACCCCTTGGAATGACCCAAGCACATACCACCCAGGTTAGGGATCGCTTAACCTCTACCCATCCGGTGTTGTCCTCACAAGGTCAAGGCAGTGGCACTAATACTGCAGGTACTCTGGCACATGGTAGCTTGGAAAGCCTCACAAAAGTTGTCTTCAGAACTTGCATGAAGATGTGCTGGTAAAGGTGATTATTTGGAGGAAAAATGCAGTTGAGGCTTTGCTGCACATACCCTGTCCCAGCTGGTGCCCATCAATGCACCAACCATAGTCCCCCATCTCCTCACTAATGAGGTTCTCTATCATCCTACTGTCTAGCAGTGCAAATGTTTCTTTGAGGCTCTGTGCACTGGGAATCCTGCAGGTGATTCAGCCTTCTTCCCTTTTCCTTTTACCTACTCCCTCTTACCTAGTTATCACCCATACTACCCTCTCATTTAAAAAACATTTGAAAAGATAGGGGTTTCTATCCACCTCCACTAGCATAACCATCTTGCTATTTTATTTCTGTGTTCCATCTTTGTTGCTCCTCCCCTTTGGCTGTCTTTCCAATGTCACCATTTGGATTCTTTAATGAAATTATCTGGGTGTCCAGATAAAGATAACCCCATATAAAATATATTAACCCCCTTTATTTTTTTTTAAATATCGCTAATAAAAGCTGTGTAGTCTGCAGCTTGCCTCAGATAGTTTAAACATGACTGCATCCATCCCTAATATCCAAATATATACAAAATGCTATGGAGTAAAATGAAGTGTACATTTTTCACATAGTCCTTCATATCTACTTAATCCTTGACTTTAGATACTTTATACTTTTGATGTAAGTAGGTGTGTTTTTCAAAACGCATTTACTTTTCCTTTCTCATAACAAGTGCTGTGTGTTTAACTTATTTACATTTGAGCATAGTGGTGCATCTCAGTCATAGCCATTACGCATGTGCAAACACACAGACTATGGATACCATCCAGTGTGTGTTACATTTAACTATTACAATGATAATAAAGTTTGTCCAAAAATCATACAATTAAAATATGTGAATTTTGTTTGGACCTTATTTTACAGAAAAATCATGAGCATGCAAAAATAATATGAAAATACATTTTTATTTTTTTTACCTGTGATACTTCACAAATGCTGCAACAGTTATTTACTCAACATGCCTTTACATTATAAATGCTTTATGTAGCAAACTATTTGGTTTTAAGCATTTTAAAACAGTACAATAGGATGGCTCAAATTGAATGTTGCTGGTTAGAAGGTATAACAGAGAAATGTGTTTACTGTGAAGTAAAATGCAAATAAGGTAGTGTTGAAACTGTTGCCAAATCTGAAAGCAAGAACCTTATTTAGTTATTTAAACTGCTGAATAAATTAGCATGTGTTTGCATGCCATATGAAAAACTAGACTATTTGATATGCAGCCAAATGTGCATTTTCCTGATCCTCTTACAGTGGTACATTGATTAACACTTCACATTATGCTTTATATACTCTATACCAATCAGCAATATATCTATTATTTAAAAATGCTATGTGCCTGCTAGTGGAAACAATTAATAGGATCTAAGGATCTCAAGAGGATAGCAAACTAAGGGAATGCAAGATTTTTTAAATTATTTAATGCCAGTCAGGTACAACACAATACCTGTGAAAGAGATCCTTACTTAATTAGATGTAAGTTTCCATCTCTGAATAAAAAGAGTTGAGTCTATTAAACAGATATTTAATATAAAGCTAGAAAAGAAAAAAATAAACAAGTGATGAATTTTAAGCAAGCTAGTTATGTGGATGTGTTAGAAAGCCTCCCTAATAATCTAAAAAGCCTGAAACTTTCTGTCTTGTAACTTTTGGCTGATAAAGGAAACATGTCAATAGTTATTAAATCAAGTACATTTTAAATATTTAGTTGTAGGTTTTCAAGATCTAGTTTAAAACATACACACACACACACACACACACACACACACACACACACACACACACACACACACACGTCAAGTTTGGGCTTAATATCACTGTACAAGAAACTAGCATCCTTTTCTTAATATAATACTGAAATGCAAATGAAACTGGGTGTGACATAATTTTGTTTTGTTTAGATGCAAAACTTGTTTCATTTTTTTACCTTTGTACCAATAACTGTATTGATCAGTAGTATTGCTTTTGTCAGTTTTATTTAAAATAAACAGTTGCAAAATTCCAAATAGTTGCATATATCTGAAACATACTTCAGCAAATTGTAACCATAATTCATAATGGTCCAGCTTAGTGCAGTGAACCACAGAATGTGAACTTTGTAAGCAGATTAATTCAGAGAAATCAAGTAGACTTTATCACCACTGATGCTGTGTTCTCATTTATACATCATCCATGTCTAACACAACATACTGATCATAGGAGGTTACTAGGCTATTGGCCTTGAGGCCCTTATAAGCCTAGCCACAAGTTTAGCCCATGTTTAGACAAATCAGCACCCGATACCACTGTCCAGCAGAGAAACGGCTGAAGTCCCAGGGGTATATTTTTTGTTTCCCATCCAGTTATCCAGGTTGCACTTAAAAAGGGGTAAAGAGGTACTCTACTTGTTGTGGAGAGGGAGTCTATTCCATAGATGGGCGAGTATCTGGGACACAAATCTGTCCTGCCAACAAGTCTTGTTGATTTCACAGACCAGGTTGAGGCCAACCATGTGGGTTACTCGAGTGGAGCTTGACTTGCGGATATGCAGCAGTCCCATCAAGGTGGGGTTGCTGATCGCCTTGTATGCTAGACAGAGGTCATCTCTGAGGAGTCTGTATGAGTATGTATCAGTAGAGGGATAGGATTTTAGCCTACCTGTGTAGGGTAGATGTTTGAGGTCCTGAATTCTCCTGGTGAGGAATCTCTGTGATCTCTCCAGCTGCTGCATGTGCTTTGTGAGGTATATGCCAAAAGGGGAGATGTACTCAATAATGGGCCTTATAAGGGAAGAATACAGGGATTTTATGACCTCCTTGTCACTGGATGAGATACCCTTACTTATGAGGTGGGCCATGCAGAAAGTTTTCCATACAATGGAAGCAACATGGTGGTCAAAAGTCAGGTTGTTATCAACTTGGGTGCCAAATCCCTCATGACTGATTGTGTGCTTAGGACATTGTTATTGATGTGATAATTTGTTGGGCTGTCACTCTCCCCAAAGGAGATGATGATGCATTTTTTGGTATTCAGCTTAAAGCCATGTTTTTGGCACCAGTCATTTGTTTGTGTGAGACCCTCTTGGAGGATGTCCACATCACTAGGGGAACTGATGAAAGCACCCAGCTTGCAGTCATCAGCAAACTTGGTCAGCCATAGCCCACTGGTTTTGGCCTGCACCTCAGAAAAGTATATCCCAAATAACAGAGGCCCCAAGAATGAACCCTAGGGTAAGTAGCTTGTTACAGGTTTACTGCTTGAGATGGCTTCCCCTATTTTGACTACATGGCTTCTATCAGTGAGCCAGTTTGCTACCCATATGGTAACATATGGATTGATGCCTAGTTAAGAGAGTTTATCTGTTATGCCCGAGTAGGGAATAGTGTCAAAGGCTTTGGCCAGGTCAAGGTAGGTGGTGTGCACCATCTTCCCCTCGTCCATGGCTTTGGTGACTCTCAAAGAAGTCGACTAAATTTAGCAGACATGACCTCCCCTTGACAAAGCTAAACTATGTGGGATCAAGAGTTTGGAGGTTGCCAATGTCCTTGTTAATGAGGCCCATGATAATCCAATCAATGGCCTTGCAGATCAGGCTAGTGAGAATGATGGGTATATAATTTCCTCGGATTGGTGGACATTCCACCTTTGTGTAAAAGGATGACAAAGGCTGTCCTCCAGTCAGCTGGGATGAAGCCAGTACTCAGGCTTTGGCTGAATAGGGTGCCTAATGGTGCTGCAAGTTCCTACCTGAGTTCCTGTAGGATTCAGCTTGGTATGTTATCGGGTCCCATGGAGGCTGTATTTTTTTGCCTTTGAGAGAGCAGCGATGACCTTTTCCCCAGATATAAGTGGAAGGGGCAGGTACTAGGGATGTCCTGATTTACTGATGAGGGGGGACAGACGGGTAAAGTTTTCACTGAATCTGTCAGCCAGAAAGTTTGCAATATCTACATCATTTGTATACATGGTGTCCTTGACCACCAGTTCTGAACAGATCTGGGTGCTACCTTTGAGGTTGCGGACATATGTGAAGAAGGCCTTATGACTGTCTCTAGTAGAGGTGGCCAATTTGGACTCAATTGCTTTGGAGGATTTCACTAGTGCTCTTATTTGCTTATTCAGGCTAAGGAGACATTGCTTCCAATTGGGCACCTGCTCCTTCTTGGTCTTGGACAGCAAATTTTCCTTTTGTTATAAATTTTATATATTCCAAATGTCCACCAGACAGATTTACTCTTCAGTGCAGAGATGATTTAGCCCTGCCAAGTATGCCTAATTCCATGCATCTATATAAATGCTTGTATAGTGCTTTGGTGTAGTTTTGAATATTGGTCCCAGTTCCTACAGAGAGGGAGGGGGCTGTGAAACTGTTTATACCATCCCTCAGGAGGCTGTAATCAGCTTTGGAGAAGTTTTTATTTCTGATCCTAGCTAGGTTGGAGGGGGGGGTTGGGGGAGATGGTGACTTTGAAAGTGTCTTTTTGGTCGGATCTTACCAGGGAAGATGATACTGTACTGATGCTGCAGTTGTTACTCATGTTAGTTTATACCAAGCCCAAGATATTATCACCTCTTGTGGGGGTATTGACTACCTGTTCCAAGGCATATGCATTGAAAAAATCAAGTAATCTCTGGGAATTTGTGTTCTGGTATGAATAGTTCATCCAATCTATGTTTGGAAAGTTAAAGTCACCCAGGATCAGGGTAAAGGGTTGAATCTTGATAGATTTGAACAGGTTCAAATAGTCGGATTGTGCATCTTGAGTCAGATTTGGTGGCCAGTAGATAGCAATGATTTGAATAGTGGCCTTGTCAATGGTTAACTGAACCTGGAGTGTCTCCTGGGAGTCATACCAGCCGGGAGTGTGTATGGCTTTAATGTATATTGAAACTCTACCTCCTTTGCCTTTACTGCCCACAGTTTGGGGTCTGAATATATGATAGGATGAGTAACCAGGTAAGGCTGGGGTGCTCTCCACAGCTTTCAACCAGGTTTTTGTGATTGCACAGATGTCAGCATTCTCCATGGTTAGGAGTGCTTACAGTGAGTGCAGTTTCATGTTTACAGTATGACCATTTATTTGTGTTTTGTTTAAAATTTTATGTTGGTAGTTTTACCCTCATCACTTTTCATAAAAAAACACTCTAGATGAGGCAAGAGCCTTTGCCACAAGCCTGATGCCCAGGTGAGACAAATGCAGGCCACCTCTGGCAAAGCATCATGGTCTGTCAATCATATCTTCCCAGGCTGCCAGGTACTGGAACCCCTGGAATGACACCAGAAACTAAACCAATTGTTAAAGTCAATCATTTTCTCTTTGCATTGAGGCATCATTCTGGATGATGGCAGAATGCTACTTAAGGCTAGGGACATCCCTGCCTGGGACACATAATCATGTTTCTCTTCATATAGTCCAGAGAGGTATGTCTCAAGTAATTCACGGCTACATGGACTATGACAGAGTCATAACAGTACCTGTTGTTGACAGACTTGAGTGCGTATGTAATATGGCAGATTCTGGCACCTGACAGACAACTTACCGTGACTTTCTCCTTATCCATCCTGGTGAGAGGCACATCTGTGTGTCTCACAGTGGAGTCTCCTATGACTAATATGGTGGGTTTGTGGTGAAGCCTTAGTGGCTGTGAGGCACAGTGACTATGCATGGTTTGTGGTGTGGAGGGCTGTGGAGATCGCGTGTGTTTTTACATCGGAGGTCTCCTTTGTTAGGGTATGTTTATGTGGAGGACTTCCACATATGTTGGTCTGTGTTGTGTAAATGTGGGTGGTGTTTGAGGTGTATTGATTGTGTTGTCAACCTTTTCGGTGCCAGATATACTGGCTCGAGGGAGAGAGGGAGCTTCACAGTGAGACCCTCTTGGCGGATGTCCACATCACTAGGGGAACTGATGAAAGCACCCAGCTTGCAGTCATCAGCAAACTTGGTCAGCCATAGCCCACTGGTTTTGGCCTGCACCTCAGAAAAGTATATCCCAAATAACAGAGGCCCCAAGAATGAACCCTAGGGTAAGTAGCTTGTTACAGGTTTACTGCTTGAGATGGCTTCCCCTATTTTGACTACAGGGCTTCTATCAGTGAGCCAGTTTGCTACCCATCTGGTAACATATGGATTGATGCCTAGTTAAGAGAGTTTATCTGTTATGCCCGAGTGGGGAATAGTGTCAAAGGCTTTGGCCAGGTCAAGGTAGGTGGTGTGCACCATCTTCCCCTCGTCCATGGCTTTGGTGACTCTCAAAGAAGTCGACTAAATTTAGCAGACATGACCTCCCCTTGACAAAGCTAAACTATGTCGGATCAAGAGTTTGGAGGTTGCCAATGTCCTTGTTAATGAGGCCCATGATAATCCAATCAATGGCCTTGCAGATCAGGCTAGTGAGAATGATGGGTATATAATTTCCTCGGATTGGTGGACGTTCCACCTTTGTGTAAAAGGATGACAAAAGCTGTCCTCCAGTCAGCTGGGATGAAGCCAGTACTCAGGCTTTGGCTGAATAGGGTGCCTAATGGTGCTACAAGTTCCTACCTGAGTTCCTGTAGGATTCAGCTTGGGATGTTATCGGGTCCCATGGAGGCTGTATTTTTTTGCCTTTGAGAGAGCAGTGATGACCTTTTCCCCAGATATAACTGGAAGGGGCAGGTACTAGGGATGTCCTGATTTACTGATGAGGGGGGACAGACGGGTAAAGTTTTCACTGAATCTGTCAGCCAGAAAGTTTGCAATATCTACATCATTTGTATACATGGTGTCCTTGACCACCAGTTCTGAACAGATCTGGGTGCTACCTTTGAGGTTGCGGACATATGTGAAGAAGGCCTTATGACTGTCTCTAGTAGAGGTGGCCAATTTGGACTCAATTGCTTTGGAGGATTTCACTAGTGCTCTTATTTGCTTATTCAGGCTAAGGAGACATTGCTTCCAATTGGGCACCTGCTCCTTCTTGGTCTTGGACAGCAAATTTTCCTTTTGTTATAAATGTTATATATTCCAAATGTCCACCAGACAGATTTACTCTTCAGTGCAGAGATGATTTAGCCCTGTCAAGTATGCCTAATTCCATGCATCTATATAAATGCTCGTATAGTGCTTTGGTGTAGTTTTGAATATTGGTCCCAGTTCCTACAGATGGGGAGGGGACCATCCCTCAGGAGGCTGTAATCAGCTTTGGAGAAGTTTTTATTTCTGATCCTAGCTAGGATGGAGGGGGGGAGGTTGGGGGAGATGGTGACTTTGAAAGTGTCTTTTTGATCGGATCTTACCAGGGAAGATGATACTATATTGATGCTGCAGTTGTTACTCATGTTACTTTATACCAAGCCCAAGATATTATCACCTCTTGTGGGGGTATTGACTACCTGTTCCAAGGCATATGCATTGAAAAAAATCAAGTAATCTCTGGGAATTTGTGTTCTGGTATGAATAGTTCATCCAATCTATGTTTGGAAAGTTAAAGTCACCCAGGATCAGGGTAAAGGGTTGAATCCTGATAGATTTGAACAGGTTCAAATAGTCGGATTGTGCATCTTGAGTCAGATTTGGTGGCCAGTAGATAGCAATGATTTGAATAGTGGTTTTGTCAATGGTTAACTGCACCTGGAGTGTCTCCTGGGAGTCATACCAGCTGGGAGTGTGTATGGCTTTAATGTATATTGAAACTCTACCTCCTTTGCCTTTACTGCCCACAGTTTGGGGTCTGAATATATGATATGATGAGTAACCAGGTAAGGCTGGGGTGCTCTCCGCAGCTTTCAACCAGGTTTTTGTGATTGCACAGATGTCAGCATTCTCCATGGTTAGGAGTGCTTACAGTGAGTGCAGTTTCATGTTTAGACTCCTAGTGTTTAGCAGTATGACCTTTTATTTGTGTTTTGTTTAAAAGTTTATGTTGGTAGTTTTACCCTCATCACTTTTCATAAAAAAACACTCTAGATGAGGCAAGAGCCTTTGCCACAAGCCTGAAGCCCAGGTGAGACAAATGCAGGCCACCTCTGGCAAAGCATCATGGTCTGTCAATCATATCTTCCCAGGCTGCCAGGTACTGGAACCCCTGGAATGACACCAGAAACTAAACCAATTGTTAAAGTCAATCATTTTCTTTGTATTGAGGCATCATTCTGGATGACGGCAGAATGCTACTTAAGGCTAGGGACATCCCTGCCTGGGACACATAATCATGTTTCTCTTCATATAGTCCAGAGAGGTATGTCTCAAGTAATTCATGGCTACATGGACTATGACAGAGTCATAACAGTACCTGTTGTTGACAGACTTGAGTGCGTATGTGATATGGCAGATTCTGGCACCTGACAGACAACTTACCGTGACTTTCTCCTTATCCATCCTGGTGAGAGGCACATCTGTGTGTCTCACAGTGGAGTCTCCTATGACTAATATGGTGGGTTTGTGGTGAAGCCTTAGTGGCTGTGAGGCACAGTGACTATGCATGGTTTGTGGTGTGGAGGGCTGTGGAGATCGCGTGTGTTTTTACATCGGAGGTCTCCTTTGTTAGGGTATGTTTATGTGGAGGACTTCCACATATGTTGGTCTGTGTTGTGTAAATGTGGGTGGTGTTTGAGGTGTATTGATTGTGTTGTCAACCTTTTCGGTGCCAGATATACTGGCTCGAGGGAGAGAGGGAGCTTGGAATCTAGGTTCCTAATATAATTGCATCTCTCACAGATTGTGTTCCTAGGTGGTAGTAGTAGATGGTTGTCCATGTACATGAGGCAGTTGCTACACTGTCTCAGGATGCTCATATCAACAATACTGGCAGGAGAAACTGTAGAAAATTGTCCATACATATTTGACAGAATCTGAGGGAGAAAGCCTGGGGAGAGGTAAGGGCGGGGCCTAAAGCCCAAGTGCTTAGACCAAAACTAAGACCTTAGAATGGCACTTAACAGTTTAGACAGGTTATAAACAAGCAATAATAAATGCAACAGAAAAAGATGCAGTTGAAAACTTTAGAGACCAAGCAGCAAGTAGCAGGAAAAAGCAAAGCAAGATGAAGTAAGAGAGTAATAGGAAGAAACACAAATTAGAAAATATAAGCTGGTGAATAAAGTGTCCTTTTTATAAAGTAAAAATAGAGAGAGCAGGAATAGAAGATAATTCAAGGTTAAGGGACTAAAGGGATTGGCCTTCCCAAATAATCTCTTTATTAGGCAGAATGAGCTAAAGAGATGGGACTGGAAGGAATGTCCCAGATCAAATTTACAGTAGGGGCGGCCAACAACAAAACCCACCAACTTTAAGAACACAATAGCAATTGGGGGGGGGGGTTATAGCAAGATCAGAAAACTAAATTCTGCCAGAAAATATATAAATAATTCAGTCAAGCAAAAACAAGCACAGTGCATAACTCTGAACAGTTAAAGTGCTAAAAAATATACTTATCAGCTCTATATTTCCAGATTGTTTGAGAAGCACTCTCAGTCAGGTCATAAGGAGATTCTAGCAATGATATGGTGGTATTTACAAAATGGTAATATTTTATACCATCAAGACAGAATCAAAGCCTTGAGACCATTTTTACCAACTTTAAGAACACAGCAGCAATAGGGTGGGGGTGGGAAAAAAATTTTCAGCAAGATCAGAAAACTAAATTCTGACAGAAAATATATAAATATTTCAGTCAAGCAAAAATAAAGACAGTACAGAACTCTGAACAGTTAAAGTGGCAAAAATATACTTATCAGCTCTATATTTTCTTATTATTTGAGAAGCCCTCTCAGTCAGGTCACAAGGAGATTCTAGCAATGATATGCAGCAATTTACAAAATGGTAATATTTTTATACCAGCCAGACAGATGCCAAGCCTTGAGACAATCAGGTAACACAAAAGCTGTTAGACCAGTTTTACCAACTTTAAGAACACAACAGCAATAGGTTAGGAGGTGGGAAAAAGAAGTCTCAGCAAGATCAGAAAACTGAATTCTGATAGAAAATATATAAATATTTCAGTCAAGCAAAAATAAAGACAATGCAGAACTCTGCAAAGTTAAAGTGCCAAACATATACTCATCAGCTCTATATTTCCTTATTATTTGAGAAGCATTCTCAGTCAGAACACAAGGATATTCTGCTGCTTAGTAAAATTATTTTCTTTTTTCCATTAATTCTCCCCCCATGTTTTAGTATTTTATCAACTAAGTTATTCCTTCTTCTAATCTTAAGCCACCCTGTCTGCATTTCAGTTTCACCTTCCATTATCCCAGACAATCTAACCGCAGTAATTAACAAGATCAATTTTCTTTATCTAGTCCATATCTTCAAGCTTTTATCTTGTCTTACATCTGTCAAGAAAGAATGCTCATATATAATGCCTTCCAATAATATTATAGCGTCTTTCATTAAACTTGATTTATGCATCAGGCATACATTTGCTTCATTCAACATCCATTGGATGATTCATGTTTTTTCTACCCCCTTCTCCACAGCGGTTGTTAATTTTAACTGTAAAACATAGATTTGGCTAAACTCTGCCAGCTTCAGACGTCTAGGTCATATTGCTCTCTTCTACTACCCTTTCTCTCATTTTTACTGTATCACTCCCTGTTCCTGTTTGTGTTTCACTTTGTCTTTGCAGGTCTTGTATTTTCTCCCCTTTAACTGTATAACGGTGAGCAGAATGTAACATTACATGCTAAACTTCAACTCAAAGAAAACTGAGCCTTGTCTTTCTAAACTGACATCAAAGGTGTTTTTTCTACTCTCTCAGGGAAGGATTCCTGAGCTACACATGTCCACCTCATTATCTGTCAGTAGGCAGTCTACCGTAAATATCTATAGCAGAAGATCTAGCTATCCATAGAAGTTTTTAATGATTTTCTTCAGCAATGTAACATAAACGGTACAATGTGTCAAAATTATATAAGAAGAGTAGATGATGAACATCAGCATTCTCCTTTAATGTTCGGTTTATTTTCAGTGGGCAAGCCCCTTTCCACCTCCATTGTGGTGGGGATCAAGTCCCAATACCCACAAACATATGTACCAACTCCAAGATTGTCATACCTTGGAAAAAAGGGAGCACTTGAAGAAATGCAATATTGGCCTTAATATATCTAAGCCTGCATCTTTGGCCATATGATTTGGATTGCTCAAGACTTTCACTAATAAGTCTTCGAATACCACATATTACCCTCAAATATGTGTCTTTCAAATATGTGCCTTATAAGCCTGAGTATGACTAGCAATTTGAGACAAAAAGTGGCAATGTGACACATGGCAGGCAAATTGTAATAGTTTATTTGACTAATTGTTCAGGTTAACACCCCTCTTCATTCTCTTTGCTGTGACAAAACATAAGAAAATGAGTTAAAATACAAAGATTCCAACCATAAGCAGCTAATCAAGACAAGGCAGCACTTAAAAAGAATTGGCATTTTAAAGGCAGTAACACCGTTCACAAACATTAATCAAAATTCAGAATGATGGCTGAGATTATAAACACAAAATTACCATGCAATGAATTAATTAAAATTTAGTATCTTCTCTTTTAAAAGGAAATATACGTATTCTAGATTTCATCCTCATGTTGCACTCATGCTGTATTGATAAGCCAAAACAGGCAAAAGATGTCATGTCTACTGTGAGTGAAGTTTGGGTTGTTTATTTATTTATTTATTTTACATTTGTTGACCGATTGTCATCTTGAATGCAGTGGATCACAGTCTGCTGGAATATTTACATATTCTAAGGGATTATTCTGCATATCTCCAATACTGCTTTCATTAAGTGATTTTTTTTTTCTTTACAGATGATTCAGCTTTATGAGTGTCTTTACCAATTATTCCTATATGGGTTTGCTGTGAGATATTTTTGTGGTGTGTATGCGTGTGTTCTTTTCTGCAATGTGTGTGTATATGTATATGGAGTGGATAGAGTCTCATGTGCAAAATGTTTTGTACTGCAGGTTTAGAGAGTTAGGTTCATTATAAGATCCAAAGTCGTAAGTCATGAACCAAGTCCCCTTATTCTACAGTGCAAGAAATTCAATATATCACACAGACCAGACAGTGCAAGACATTCAATGTATCAAACAGACAAGGCATTCCCAGAAATTCAGTTTATCACACAGCCAAGGCAGTGTAAGAAATTCAATATATCACACAGACAAGATTCTCATATGTAGCATTTATCCATTCTTGACTAGTTTATGTTAGAGTAGCTTTTCATATTCAATTCAACAGGCTGTGTTAATGGCATAAGTATCTTTTGAATAGGGTTAAAATAGTTTGTAGGGGTTTTATGAAAGAAGTGTGCCGTAAGTGGATTTCTAGTCTAGCTGTGATACATTCAGATGCCCATGACCTTTTACTTTTACTTTTTTAAATATTTATTGGTACATTCAGGCCAATAAAACCAAACCTCTCTACATGCAAACGAGCAATATTTTACCCTTTTTCTGAGCTTGTCATTTCTGAGTTAGTAAATAATATAAGACATTCACATCTCTTTAAGGACATTAAGGTATTTTTAAGCTTTGCAATGTTGTGACAGGCATTGTATGGTTTCTGTTACATGATCTATTTTTTTTTAATCAACATAAAGGTCAGATACCAGCAGAAATGCATTAGCTGGTTGCTGGTAAAAAAGGCAAACTGTTGCCTTAAACTATGATTCTCTAGATCCTTAATTAGTTATGCTTTAAAATTTTCAATTGATTTTAATCAGCATTCAAAGATGCTGCATTGATTTCTGAATGTAGTCCTGTGTGGATCACAAGACTTAATTTTTGACTGCCCCTTCAACAGTTTCCCAACAGAAAGTCACATAACTAGTACCATTGCACGGGTTGCAGATATATGCTGTTAGCAGTCCCCTCTAGTTCTGCAGTTGCAATCCTGATTCACTTCTTGCTTATCCTGAGACTGCATTCACATCATTTAACAAGAATAGTGGTCCAGCATTAACAATGAAAAGAGGCACTTAGGTCTAGTGTTTATTACCTGGTTAGTAAGTGATTAAACTAGGTGTAGATTGAAATTACAATGATTTTTGTAAGGAATAGTTCTCAGAGCCACATATACAGATAGATGTCTTTTTCATTCCATGCCTTTTGCTGCATCTTCCATTGACTAGCTGAATGGATGCTACTTAAAAATATGTTTAACCTTACTGTATTAATTAAAAATGCCTTGATTTTCTTTTCACAAAGAACTTCATATATATTCATGCTATTCTGAAGGTTATTCAACAAATGTAGCAGAATTATGCTCCATGTACTGATGCTCTGATGTACTTACTTTGGCTTAATAAGTTTATCTTTTTTTGACATTGTACCCTATCTGTAGTATGCAACTGCTAAAACTATTTAATTTCCATGACCTCTCTTCTCTGTTTCATTTTTGTGTAACTTACTACAGAAATTAATTCTGTTTTTCTGTAGTCTTATCTAACTAATGCAAATCCAAGAAATGCATTTTAATTAAGATTTAAAGCGATATTGTTTCTTTTCATTTATCTTTCATTCTAGGTGCATAAATGATTCCACTTTTACATTTTTTCTTCTTAATTCTTCATCACGTTTATAACATTCTGTGATGATTTTGAGATCATTGCAGAGCAGCATAAAATTTTTCACTAGAAAATCTATACTTTCTACAGTTGGCTGACAGTTGTAGGAGCTGCAAGCCTTTTAACATTTGAAAGTATAATCAATGAATACTATTTCATGGCAAGTGCTCACACATTTTTACTGGCGTATGGAGTAAAAGTAGAAAAATAGGCAATTATTAATTATACATTATAACATGAAAGCCACATATGACTATTTCTCAGAACAGTCCGGTGAGAGTTCTATCCTTGTTAAATACATTTTTCACTATTACCATAGGTAGCTATATAACAAACTTGCACAGATTTTTGTCTCAGATGTATTCTTTGCACCCTGTCTCTGTGTGTATTTATTATGAGCACATACCTTAAAAATTCTTACTTGATATCTCAGATGAAGGCTGAGTGTATTGAAAAGTATAGGACAGTCCTTACACAGTGTCTGCTGACATCTTACCTTTTGGTTATGAAATGATATCTTGAGTAAGCCAGTTTACATCATTTTGAGAAAAGTACACCTACCATCGCATTCCCTTTCAGAATGACAGTTTCACACCATTTCAATTTATATTGATGAGGTTATCAACTTCCATTGACTCTGATTTCCCTTTTTGAGGCTATTTTGAAATATGTGCATAGTATATACATAAAGCAGTGCATGATGCTGTGAGTTGTGTAATTTTAAGTTAGATTATCTCATAGAAATGGAAACTTGCACACATAGATTCACCTCAACGCTAACAAGAGACTACCTGTCTAGTAATCTGCAGATGAAATTAAATGATTTTTGTGAATTTAGAAAAGTCTCACAGAACAGCTAACAACAACATTCTAGAAGAATGGTATGGATGGTATGTGAAGTTAGTCAATTATCCAAAGATTAAAGAAACTGAAGCTCCTTTCAGTCTGTTCCAGAACTTTAAGAGGAGATTTAATTTGGATATACAAATTTTATTAGCCATCTATTTTCTAGCACGTGGCTAAATAACTAGAAATGTCAGTAACAGTGGATGAAATGAACACCGGGGCAGGAAAAAGATGGAATATTTTGTCTATAGAGATTAGACATGCAAAAGTTGGGATTTTTATGTGAGAGTGGTTGATTTGTGAAGTGGGGACAAGTTATGTAGCCTATAAGTCCTGGAGATTGACTGGCAGTGACCATGTATGAACACTTATAGATGGCAAAAACACTGTAATATTGTAGTATTGAAATGTAGTTATCATAAGTAGCATTGAGCAAACATCAGGAGCATTACATTATTTACAGTTTCTAGTCTTTAGAAGAAAGCCATGCAAAAAAAGGCATTCTGTTATGTCCTGTTTGCAGCCTATCTGTGAATCTCCAAACAGTGCATAAAATAATTATTTTCTATGGACTCCAGTGGAATTGGTTTAACACAAAATATATACATATTCTGCCAGCCGATATGAATTAAGTAATAAAGCATGATGGTAACTGAAGAACACAACATTATGATGAAGACTCGAGATATGTATATTTCTGCTCACTTTATTTATTGTCTTACTTGCTTACTTATGTTTTATCTTCTGTGGCCTTAAAGAAGTGTTTATTTAAGATAGCAAAAACGCATGATACAGTGAAAGTTTAGCATGCATACAAATCACTACACAAAAGCAAATACACCAGTGTCATCTTAATGAAAATCTATTGAAAAGCAATCTAGTCAGATTTAGACTTGGAAATACTTCAAATGATTTTATTTTGTAATATTAATACTTATTAGCAGATAAGCGGACGCCAACATCTCTTTAATAAATTATATAAGAGTAAAAAATGTTACTATTTAAAGATTATTAATAGAATAAGTGATAATATGATAAGTAATTTCCTGAATGTGCATGCGCATATATTGACAACTTGTTAACTGGGAAGGCTTGAAGTGAATTTAAAGTGACAGGACATAGTTAATGCATTGTAGATGCAGTATAACAATTAATTTTGAATATTTGTCATTGACAGCTCTAGGGCATGCTGCAGGCCACATAAAATACTTTGGTGTGCCGGACTGTGGTCAGTGGGCCACCTGTTGGAAATCCCAGGTTTAAATCCTTCATTTCTTTTCATTTTTTTCCAAGTGCCACTTCCCCAATGCATAACATGTTAAACTGTTTATTTTTTTTACATATAATGATCTATCTCTGAAAATAGTTTGATATTTGGCTGTAACATATTCTGGTATGAATGATTGTATATTAATGTATGAATGGTATGTGTGATGAAATTTTAGTTATAAATGCAATGGTACAGTTGCAGCTTCTTGTTTTATGTGAACTTTCTTATTTCCATAGCCAAACATGTATAGGCTGATATTTATAGTCAGTTACACAAATGGCTTAAGGGTTTCAGGGTATGTGTGAATGAGTGCAGCCAGGCTGCAATTCACAGAGACCATTTACGCCAATGGGCAGTGACCTCAAATGCACTTATGCAAATGGGCAAATAATGAGATGGAAATCAGGAGCAAAGTCAACCTTAGTATGTTAATGAACTTTATTTTTCACCATTTGCAATTTATAGTCAGTGTTTTCCACTTTTCAGCACTGGTCACAAATGCACTATAAAAAGGGAAGCATCTCTAAATCTATCAGAGTTGTAATTGGCCAAAATCCTATCCGTTATGGTGAACTTTGCTATTTCTCGGTCATAGTTGCTTGTCTTGGCCAAGCCAAAACTGCTTGTGGCCAGCAGTGCTCACTCGCCAAGAACGTGAAAATATAATCAAAGGATTACTCAGCATAACTTTGATAATCAAGAAATCCTTCATGGGTTTACAGTGGACTGGGACATTATAAGGTTCTTAGTGGGTATGTCTGACTCCCATTGGGGCACTGGAGGAATGTGTGGACTTCCTATTCCTGTGGAATTCAATGTATGTATAGTCCTCACTATGCCTGTTATGGGCACCTTCCAGAGATGGACTGAGAGCACATTAGGGATTTCACTGGCTTCTGCCTCAAGGATTCTGAAGCAGTTCTGGATATACTCTTAGCACATGTGGATCGGTGCATTTATTTCCCAAAGCCACCTTAGGACCCAGACAGAACTATGTATGCCTTTTATGGGCTGGCATATTTCCCTAAGGTACTTGGTGCAATTGATTGTACCTATGTTACAATTACGATCCCTGCTGGTCCACAGGAGGGTGCAGTACCACAGTAGGAAGGGTTGCCATTCCATTAATTCCTAGGCAATGTGTGATGCATGGGGCTGCATCACCAATGTCTCTGCCCAGCATCCTGGCAGTACACATAATTCCCATATCTGTTACACCAGCTCACTACAGCACCTCTTCCTGCATAACAGGATGCCTTGTGGTCATCTTGTTGGTAAGTTGAATTTTCTTTTTTTTTTTTTAATTAGGTATTCATGCTAAACTTTATTGCTGTATATTACTGTTTATGCTCATGTCTTGTTGCCCCTCCCCTTTCTCTTTCTCTCTCTCTCTTTTTTTTTTTTTTTAAGGGATGTTGGATATCCACTGGAGTAATGGATTATGACTCCAGTGAGAGATCCTTCTGGAGCTATGAAGAAGATATAGAATGCATCCCTGTCCCAGACCCAAACTGTTACTGAGAGGATGCTTGGCATTTTATAGTTTCGGAAGTACAATAAGCATTTTTCCCATGTATGCACAATCACTGCACTAACTTCTTCAATGATCTCATGATCATTTACTAAAAATTAATGAACCTCATTTGTGAGGCAGCTTCAACAAATTGGCCAAAATTACTAGTTATGGAATGATATTAATACATGCACACTGCACATCAAAGCATATTGAAGGCGAGCCTTTAATCAGTATTATAGTACATCTTTAGCTGTATTTTACTGAATAATAATTATTTTATAAAACTTTCTTTACTTTGAGATATCTGAGGGATCCTAATACATTTGCCACCTCTCTCAGCTATTTGTAAATCAGTATGGCTATGTCAACCTATTGGTGTAAATTTGGGCTGATTTGCACATTTGTTATGTAACTTAGGCTAATTTATATATATGTTTATGAACCTTAGTATTACACAAATGTGTCCCAAAGTATATTGGTGTATTTCATCATTTTGTTAACACTGAACTGTGGTGGTGGTGCTGCGATAGCATTGTCGCCTCACAGTTAGACGTTGCCCATTCGATTCTCAGTTAGAGCATCTTCTGTGTGGCGACATGCGTGAACGGGCGTTCCTTCATTGAAGGTTGTGCGTTAAGCCCGGCAAGCCAGCACGTCAAAATCTATTGCCAATCATTAGCGGACCAGAGTTCCGCTGTGGCGACCCCTAACTGGGAAAAAGCCGAAAGACATATGTATATATGTTGATTGTTAACACTCATTCCACAGTACAGGAACATATTTCAAAGCGATATGGATGCACCGTGAATGATTGTGAGCGCTACAGCAATACAAAGCTGTCTGTGGAGGTGTGTGCCTTGCCCTAAACTAGACAAAATGAGAATATAGCTGTAAAATTCAAAATGGAGACATGTAATGTCAGACTGAAACAATCTGAAATTCAGTCATTGCACATCCATCAGTTTATGTCACTCCCTAACAAGCAATACACATCATAAAGTCATAAAAATAATTTTTCACATTACTGTTGACATTTATCCCCCCCCCACCTTAATAAAATAAAAGTCCGACTTCACTGCATGACACATACTGCTGTTAGAGTAAAAAATATATTTACTTTCATCATTAAGCATTAATTATGACAGTCATTATCCAAAATTTAAAAATAATATATAACACATGTAAAGGACAAGTAAGACATTTTCTTTTAAGAAAAATCAGTTTGTGACAAAGCCATTTTGGTTACACCAAGCTTTCCAATAGTATCATTACTTGATCAAAGCACATGCTAGCAAAAAAAGGTTTAGTCAAGGTGATGTTGCATCCAGCAGGGAGGGGTTGAAATACATTCCTCACCATGCTTTCCTCATTCTGGTTCTTTTTCTTTGAATGATGGCAGCATCTGTGAAGGCAGTAGACCAGACTCCTAGCTGGTCTGATAGAGGCCTTAATAATGCTCTGCCATTTGCATGACCCATACCTGGAGAAGATTTGGGTGAGCACACATCATAGTACATGGAAAAATAACGATATCTGGCAGGAGCAGGGTGACCACCTGTAAAACCCTGACAGGTATAACCCACTCCAGTCTGCACTGCTGTCTCTGGTATGCCAATTTACAGAAATATAGTGCTGACCAGCTGACTGAGGGGGTTGACTTGGTTATGTCAAGAAAGTCACAGTTTTATTGTAAGTAAAATTATTTTCTTAATTCCTATATATCAATATATATTTTCTTCTTTCGGCTTTTCCCAGTTAGGAGTCACCACAGTGGATCATCTGTCCGCTCATGATTGGCAGTGGAGTCTTACGGTGTCGAGTTGCCAGCCCGGCACCCAACCTTCCACAGAAGGCACAGGCATGCACACCTAGGGCCAATTTAGAGTGTCCAATCCACCTACTGCATGTCTTTGGGAGGAAACCGGAGCACCCGGAGGAAAGCCACGCGACCACAGGGAGGACATGCAGACTCCACACAGAAGACACCCCAGCTGAGAATCGAACCAGAGAACCTCTTGCTGTGAGGTGGTAAAACGGTGTTTAAAAATTGCATGGCTACATGTACTTCCAGACTCAGACATCTGTATCTGAAAATATTTGCTTGCACTGATAGGATGAAATGAATAAAAATGAGTAGCATATCTGTAATCAGACATCCTTTTTTGAATTAAGAGGAATACTAGTACTGTGTTAACAGGTTACAATAATAATCAGAACTTTCATTTTAGAGCATTAAAATAATAATTTGCATAGATAACTTTGTAAATCTTTTACTACTGTTCAAGTATCGGTAATGGTGACTGCACATAGCAAAGTTATGAAATAAAAGTTGCAGTTACAGATCTATGATTGTTTATCATTACATGGAAAAATGATAGCAAATAAATATTACATGAAGACTATTTTGTGAGAGATATATAAATGTATTAAAAAATTGCTAAACTTAGTTGGCTGTTAATAAATATTTCTAGGTACACGTACAACATGACTGAAATGACACTCACCGCATCATAGTTAGAATGCATGTTGGGGGTTTACTTTGTTAAGAGAATGAGCAGAATAGAGGTTTTCATACAACATGCTGTTTAACTTCAGTATTTCCTATTGTTAATCAGACACATTTCTGCAGAAAAAGAAATGCACATTTCCTTGAACTGATACATTTCAGCCTTTGCACTTCAGCTACACCATCCATTTTTAAAACAAAACACTAGATTAATTTCATATTTCTCAACTATCCTCCAGAATTCAATGCAATATTACTAAAGTATTGTAATAATTCACATGTGCATGCATATAACTGGTAAAATGGAAAATAAAAGAAAATGTTTACAGAGAATGTAAGGCATAGGTATGTTTATATGTGGAAGAAACTCAAAAATACAGATAAACAAGATTATCCATCTCTATTTTACTGACAGATGAGGAACAAATAAAGTACAATTGCCAAAAAGAGAAGAGACAAATGTATCGTGATTGAGTCGTCTGGTAAGTATGTGTCCAAAGGATTTGTTTTAAAACTGTGTAGTACAAATTTTATATTATAATAATGGTAGAAGGAAAATTGTTAAAGCAATGCTTTTCCAATTGATTTCTGTACGACTCCTGTAAACATTGCCATTATAGCTTTGCAGCTGAAAAAATGTAGCTGAAGACTTAACACATCAAGAGAAATGTCTTATAACTGATTTGTTAAGTTGATTAACTGCAATAATTACTGATTTCTTTTTTTTTGTTTGTTTGTTTCTTTTCTGGGTACTGTATATTATGTATTTAAAGTACTTAATTTAAACATACAACCCTTTCAGAAAAACAAAACCCTTTCCATTTCAATTCAATAAAAATTTGCATAAGCGCTGCTCTTGCATTCCTCCCAAGTACAGAAGTACATCTCAAATTACTACCACCAGCTATAAGCATAAGCATTTCCCATACACAAGTTTTACTTCAATAAAGATTTTTCCTGCAATTTTTCAATATTGTGCTGTTAAAGTGCATTAATACTGTATTTTGTGGATTTATTGTGCTTTTTGTGTTGCGCTTTGTCTCTCCCCACCCTTTTTCTTATATTGCTTCTGCATTTTTTGTCCTTTTTTGTTTTGCTTCTCTCTCATTATTTTATACAGGTTCAAATCCCTCAGGAGCAGACCAGGGACATACCTCCCAGGCTATACACAGATCACACTCTTACCATTCTGGGATGTTCTTTCAGGGTCAGAGTGGAGTCACTGGTACAGCAGGCAGGTATCATTCTGGCAAGCATCACAGAAATGGGGCTTTGGAGTTTGGTTGAGGATTTACTGGTAGAAGTAGTACACAGGTGAATTCAGCCATTTGTACCATCATTTCAACATGTAGAAGACATGCTGTCCCAGATGGAGATGACGACCAACACAAGTCCCTACCCCTGCAACATCAGGGTCCTACACTGCAACATCATCTGGCAGTATACATGTTTAAGACTCTGTATTCCAGCTGGCACTTCCTCAATCCTTCTTTCATTGCTGTTTCTCCTTCATCCTCTTCCCTATTTCCCACCCACATTACCCTCTCACAAAAAATTTTGAAAAAAATGGGAGTCTATCCCCTGAGAAATATATAGTACCCATCATCTCAGACCTCCTCCAGCACAAATCCTCTTAATGTTTCCCCTTTTGGATTCACCTCTTTATTTTGCCTCCTCTTTTTTTCAGTCTTTCCTATCACCCCTTTTCTATTCTTTAATGAATCCATCAAGGTATCCATAAAAGGATACCCCTGTGTAAAAAAATTAGAACCCTTTTTCTTTAAAAAAAAATAACCTTTTTAGCTGCTGTGCAGTCCACAGCTTTTCTAAAATGCTTTGAGCATGGCTGCCTTCAGTTCTGCTTGCCTGCAATATGCCACAGTATATATAACTTCTGATTTTGCAAAGTAATTGGTGATTTCGAAAGGGCAAACTTAATACAATTTACTATTTTGTGAAAAGATACTGCATGCTGTCACATTGCATGAAAGTTACGGAGAAGATGATTGCTTTATGAATACACAGAGCAGTAGAAAGTAAGATGGATTTGAGCAGTTCATATTCAGATCAGGATGCAGCACAACTGACCCAATGTCTGCAGTGAAAACGATAGTTAAGAGAAAGTTAAAGATGAGGAAAGAATCCACCTAGGCATTCCTAGATTTGTAGAAATCTTATCATAAGGTCCCAAGAAAGCTGATCTGGGCAGTAATGTGGTGGCTTGAAGTCCCAGAAACACTGGTAGAATTAGTGCAGGCTATGTATAAGGACTCAATGACTCAGGTACGAACAGTGTTCGGCCTCACAGAGGGTGAGTGGGAGTACACTAAGGTTCAGCTCTGAGCCCACTGCTGTTCATACTGGTGATGAACTACATTAGCAGACAGGTCAGAGGGGACAGATCAACAATGTTGCTTTATGAAGATGATGTGGCATTACAGGAAGACTGTGAGCGAAGACTTCAGCAAAGGATAAGGAGATGGAATGCTAAACTGAAGGTGCATGGAATGAAATTGAGTAGACATAAGACAATTTTTATGACAACAAATAAAGAAATCAAAAGAAGATGTGAATTGAGCTTTATTTATTTATTTTACATTTGTTAACCTCATTAGTCCAACTGAGCATTTGGCTCATTTTCAGTGGAGACCCAGGGAGAAAAGCTCTTCAGTGAGTGTAAAAATTTAACAACAAACAGTTAAGAAAATATAATTTACAAACAAACAAACAATTAACAAAATATCATTTACAATCATCTGCAAAATACATTAGGGTACAATGTCATAGAAGGAATAATGCCTTCATAATTCCTGTTAGGTTATATACATCATGTATACAAAAGATAGCATTGAGATAAAGTGGTTAAAACCAGTGAGACAGAGAGGTTAAAGTTTATTATGATAGACAGGGGAGGAGAGGAAAATTTGAGGGAGGGTATATCTGAAAAGAATAGAAGGGAAGGAGATAGTGGGAAAACAGTGAAATAAAAATGTGAGGTTTGGTGTAGGGAGCAGTATTTGAAGTTGGGGTAGGGTAGTTTCAGTGGGGATGACTACAGAAGACAAACAAATGAAGAAAATCTGGGGCAGGTAGGAAGGAGACAAGAGGAAATGAGGATATCCAGAAAAAAGGTGGATGGATTTTGTGACAGAAGACTTGTGATAGGCATGAGTGCTGAACGCAGGGGACTGGCACTGAATAGAGAGAGATGATGGTAGTTGATATGGCACTCATACAGAAAATGTGAAAAAAGGGTTTCATGATGATGATAAAAGTGGCACATTTGTAGAAACTGCTTTGCATTTCTGTATTAATTGCAAATGCATTCTGCTGACCTTGTTTGTATATCCGTGTAGCACCGCTGTTCACATATGACTGTTACTCACTTGCAAAGTCCCAGAGTATGAATACTGGCCAGAGTATCTGAAAAAAGTACTTTTAGGGATTAAAAATATTGTTTTTACTTTTCATGTTATCTAGCACAAGATATTCATATTTTGATAATATGTCTTTCTCTATGAAAAAATAATATGCATACATGTCCAGAGAACTAATTCTGATGGAAGATGGCAGTTTTCCAAACTCTGATGATCATTCTGTTTTATGTTTGGTCCCTAGCTGTATGTCTGAAATTGTATTACATTTTGAAGTATAATTTTCTTCACAAAACATTTAAGTTATTCTTTGTAATCTGTAGTATATGTTTACCTTTAGTTACAAAAGCAGAACAGTCAGAACTTGAATATTTTCCAGCAGTTTGAGTATATCTACCTAGCTGTCTCCCTCTTTCTCTCTCCCTCTCTCTCTGTATATATATATATATATATATATATATATATATATATATATATATATCAACATAGACCTTTTTTCAAATATTTAAAATAGTGAAATCAGTATGTCAGGAAATAATATTTTTTAATTAATTATTTTCTTTAGTTATTAATTTATATTAATTTGACTGCGGTGGTGGTGTTGTGGTAGCGTTGTCGCCTCACAGTTAGACGTTACCCGTTCGATTCTCAGTTCGAGCATCTTCTGTGTAGCGACATGCATGAATGGGCGTTCCTTCGTTGAAGGTTGTGCATTAGGCCCGGCAAGCCAGTATGTAAAAATCTACTGCCAGTCATTAGCAGACCGGAGTTCCGATGTGGCGAACCCTAGCCGGGAAAAGCCGAAAGACACAAACATTAATTTATATTAATTTATATTAATTGATTTGAAAATATTCTTTATTTGAAAACATTGGACTACACATCTCATACAAGCAAAATATTGGGCTGGATTTGCGAAGGCTTGCATGGAGTCTAAGAGTAGTGTAAGACGGCAGACAGCCGAGCAATCCAGCAATAGCCGGCAGGGGCGTGCATGAGAACTTCTAAAGCTACTCTTGCACGGACAGTGTTATGGTATGCAAATTACCTCATTTGCTGCTGAAAGCTATGCAAATGAGGTAAATTTGTGATCCAGAAAACACTAACCTGTCCGTGGAAGAGTAGTGTTATTTGCAGAAATGTACTCCGTTGGTAATGAAGTACTGTTCTGCAAATAGCTAAACGGAGCTATAATAGCTCCAAATAAAGGATGCATCTAGTTGAGGAAGTATGCCAATGGCCAAATATAAGTCCATTGGCTTTTGCAAATGTTGTAAATCCTTAAAATCCAGTTTTTTTTGTCCCCAATCGCTGATGTTTAAGCGTAGCGCAGTACCACACAAACATGCTGTGCTTTAAATAAAATGAAAACAATTGAAAAATAGCCAAAAATGGGCATTTTCACTAAAAAGCTTGTTCTGCCATTCAGGTGAATGGCAGACTGAAAACAACATGGCCACTGAGTAGTGGCTGCTAAGGGGGGGGGGGAGCTCAGTGTGAGAGATGTAACCAAACATTAGTAGGCAATCCTATGCAAATGAGGATAAGGATAGTGAATCCCAGTTTTCCCCGGCATGTGAGCCATGTCCCTAGAGTGTAAGTGTAGTAGTAGGGGAGTAGTAGAGTAGAAGATAGATGACATCATGAGGGGGTATGTCTGAAAGACTGTAAGCTGATTAGAGCACAGTGGCTGGTGTTTGCCCTGAGTTGCTTAGGATTGCAAGAGGTGTGTCTACAGTGGTCCTAGCTGAAAACAAGAAACCAAAAGTGTACACCGTGGATATATCTGACATTTTTTGCAAATGTGCTTACACCATGTGCGCGCGTGTGCACTTGTGTGTGCGCGTGTGTGCTTGTTTGCGCGGCGCTGCCCCTTGTGGAAACAGAAAGGGAAAAGGAAGAAAAAGAAGTAGTAGGAAGTTAACCAAAGAGAACTAGTAGAGCTGCCAGGTGAAATATACCAGAATGAGCCAATTACACAGGCAGTAGACTAGCCCAGCCCAGCACTTTAAACTCTGCAAACAGCAGTCTACCCTGTTTTTTTTCCAAGAACTCTGCAACACTGCAGTATACAAAGAGTGAAAACTTAAAAAGCTTAAGTCAGACAAAATGTTAGGGGCTGCTATTGCTATCATAAACCAACATGTGCAAGATGCTGAGGGTGCTGATGTTGTGAATGTTCCTGATCAACCCACAGTAAGGAAACGGAGAAGAGTGTACAGACCCAGGGTATCCTACCAGGGGCTACATGAGCTGGAGATAGTGGAGCACTATAGAGTGGACAGAGACCTCCTGCAGAAAATTGTTGAGCTGTGCCGGCCACATCTCATACACAGAACCAACAGAGGGGAACCCATCTCAGTGGATACCAAGGTATGTGTTGACCTACGAATACTAGCTACAGGTACCTTCCAGAGACCAACTGGTGATATGATGGGGGTTTCACAGGCATCAGCATCCAGGGTACTGCACCAGTTCCTGGATGCCATGTCAGCACATGTCAGTGAGCACGTATATTTCCCCAATTCCAGTGAGGCATTGGCCAGCAATATGCATCTTTTCCACCAAATAGCAGAATACCCTGAGGTAGTGGGTGGAATAGACTGCACGCACACACACATCAAAGCACCACCTGGCGAGCGGGGTAGGGTCTACATCAACCGCAAGGGCTTCCCCTCCATTAACTGCCAGGTCGTGTGCGATGCCCAGGGCATAAAAAAGAATGTGTGTGCTGGCTGCCCTGGAAGCTATCACGATTCCCACATCTGGCATCTGATGCAGCTGTACCAGAGATTTGCCAATGGGGACATCCCTGATGGTCACCTAGTGGGGGATGATGGATACACACTGGAGCCATGGCTGATGACACCCAGCAGAAATGCACACACACCCGAACAGGAACTCCATAATGAGGCACACGCACAAACAAGAAACATTATGAGCGTGTGTTTGGGATGCTCAAGTCATGGTTCCGGTGCCTGGACACATCTGGTGGAGCCTTGCAGTATTCACCAACTACATGTACCCAAATTGTCATGGTATGTGCTATGCTACACAATATGATCCTGCGAAAACAGCTGCAGCAGGAACAGCATGGGGCAGGGCCAAACAGCCCCCCACCATTGCCAAGGCCTGCACAGGCACAGCATGACTCAGAGGAGGAACAACCTGAGCCTGCCCCAGTAGGCAGAAGGAGGCGTGCCGAGTATACCTTGGCCTTGGCAAAGAGGCATTGCATAGCAAATACACTGACTCAGTAGGAACCCTGGAAATGACACCTCTCTCTGACTCACGCATACAATAAAAGGAATGCCTAACTTGACACTACCTGTTTTCAAACATGTATAGGGAGTGTACTATATGCATCTGACATAGGCAGCCCTGCAGCACCACCTGAGGCATGATTGCCCTATTTTAAGCAATATAAAGCAGTGCTAAGCACATTTTACCACTATTTAGCATATTTAAGCACAACTGCATGGAGCTGCACACCGCGCAAACTAGCGCAATGTTGAGCAATGTTGGGTAATGTTGGGCAATGTTGGGCAATGTTGGGCAAAGTCAGGCAAAGTCAAGCAAAGTCAAGTAAACACACTCACACATGCTTTACTGTTCCTTAACCAGTCAGGTCTGCCCAGCAGGAAAATAAAAAGCAGTGACAGGGCTCGAACACAGGATACTGTGCACTATAGTCACAGTACTGAACCACTAAGCCATGACAGCATTTCACTGGCACAGACACAGCAGGACAATTGTAGACTAACGCAAACACAAACAAATACTGTGTCATGCCCTCTGAACTTCCCCCCAGGCCTATGCAAAAAGATAACAGCTGGCCAGGCAGTATGATGTTGGTTGGGTAGGCTATGAAGTCACAAACTAATATACGTGAAATTGGAATCTAAGATCTGTAGTACAGTAGTATGCCTCAAGCCAGTATGATAGGCAACAGTACAGACTGAAATGGAGTGCTTGACATAGCAGTGCAGGCCTAGCAAATGTGTATGAGTGTCAGGTGAACCCCTCATCCTTTGTACACCCACAGTAACAATCAGGTGTGCCCCCGGGTAGAAATGTACAAATAATAGCTGCCCCCCCCCCCTGTATGTAGAAATGTTGATAAGTCTATGCAAAGTGACTCATGGAAGCCCTGCAGACACATCATGCTTCCTGTTGATGTACAACACAAAGGTGAGCCTTGAAGTAAAAATCAGCTTGATTTTTCACACACATATAGTATATATGTCCATACTGGGCATGCTCACACACTTAAACAAATTTAGCAAATTTCAGTCAGCAACATACTGAAAGGTCATACTGGGCATGCTCACACACTTAAATAAACGAAGCAAATGTCAGTCAACAACATACTAAAAGGTCATATTGGGCATGCTGACACACTTAGGCTATGTCTGAGTACAGCAGTGGACCACACATATTTGGCAGTTGCAATTCTTACCCCAGAAACTTGTCACTATTCACCAATCTTGCCTTGCGCACACAGTTATATGAAAACAGACCCATATAATATATTGGATTCCTGTCATTATCAAGCTATGTACTACAAGTACTTAAGTTGTTCAAAGAAAGTGAAAATTCAAAGAAGATCAATAAATCTCTGATCAGTATCATCAATAAACAATGAGCACTCCTAACATTATCCAATCCATGTTCTGGCAAAAATATTGCCAAAGAGTCCATAGGGAACCATGAAGCTTTCTTTTGCTATGTCATAAATATCAATGTAAACTCATATATGTTCTGAGTCAGTGCAAACTGTAAATGAATACATGTACATGACTGACATTGCCAATATCTTGTCAGACTGGTTCATACATATGTACCCCCCTCTCACTGACAAAAGGGCTCATTATCATACCTGGAGATTGTGAAAACCCAGAAATCACATATACAATGGTTAAACAGCACTTTCCAAACCTAAAAACACGGTGTCTATGGGATGACATGGTTTCCCTAACTGTGTCATATGTGAACTCCAAAACAAACAGACCCTGCACCTGAACAGTCTGTTGAGACTCACTCTCTGTACAGGGTATGAAACTGTTGAATGCGTTCCAGCAATGTTTGGCACACTCCACAAGTGTTGGTGCACAACAGACCATGGAAACTATTGTCTTATAAGCCTATTAAGCCTGATCTGCAAGGCCATAGAGTCTATCATGATGGAACTTATAAACAGAGTTATTGTGAGCCTAAAAACACCCAACCCTACCAATTTTGATTTGGTCAGAGGCAGATCATGGTTCCCAAACCTGCTAGACTGTTTTCAAGGCAGTCATCTAGGACATACATCAATGAAATGAGCTACACACGTCCCACATAGACCATGAAAAGACCTTTTGCAACATCCCAGACACATGTCGTATCCACAAAATCAACAACCAGTGCATAAATATGTATGTCATCTGATGGATTTCCAACTGGGGCACAGACAGATCCCACAAGGTAAGAATTGTGGTCTCCTGTTCAAGCTGGTAACAACTGCTGTCCCCCATGGCTCAGTCCTGGGACCCCTCCTGTCTGGTGTATACTTTTCAGAAATACAGTCAAACACATGAGGGCTATGTTTAGCAAAGTTTGTGGATGACTGCAAAAAAGTTGTCATAATTGATGTTTGGGACAACAGAGACATTCTTAAGAAGGGGCTCAGTCAGACATATGTGTTGTCAAAATTATGGCCTCAAGCTACAGTCATACAAATACCACATAGGAGCCAACACCCTAAATATGGAGGTGATAATAAGGGATCTATGGACACATGTGGATAGTCATCTCTACTTCCAGAAACACATTCACAAAGTGGTTAGAAAATCATGCTATGTGTTCCCACAAATTGCCAAGGTCTTTGCATGTAGGTCAAAGGAGGTTCCCTCTACTCATCAGTCATCAGACCCGTCAGGGAGTACCACAACACACTTGTGATGAATCTGACTAGGCACCTTCAGCAGCTGGAAAGACCACTGTAGTACCTCAACAAGAGGATTACTGGCCTCAAACAGTTGCCCCATGCAACAAGACTGGATTTAACTCAATCTGTATTCTGTTGCATACTGTCTACTCAGGAGATCTCTGCCCAACAGACAGGTCCATGTCCAATGCAGAACTGATGTACATGCGCTATCTGAAGTAAACCCAAGCTCTCTGTACTACATGCTCTAGGGGTATCATCATCACAACATTAAATAAAACATGTTGGATGGATACATTACTAACTCACAGATTTCCCTTGCTTTGGAACAGGCTCCCAACCGACATTAAGCCAAGACCCTCACTAACACTCTTCCAGAGGAGCCTTGATGAGTGTATGTGAAACTGAACTGTCACACCATGGATCACTTCATCGACTTAGCATATCCAGCAGCTGTAGAGACCACATAGGCACCTCACCAAGAGGATTACTGGCCTCAAACCGTTGTGTTATGCAACACAACTGGTAAAACTGAATCTGTTCTTCATTGTGTACCGCCTACTCAGAGGCACACTCTGCCTTACATACAGAGCCATGTCCAACACATAACTGTTGAACATGCTCCATCTACAGATAACAACATTGAGTTGCCCTACACATTCCAGGGATATGAACCTCATCAGAACGATGAATACAACATGCTGGTGGGATAGCGTACCATCCCAGACACTTGTCTTACTGTGGAACAGAGTCCCAATGTACATCAGACAGAACCCCTTGCTGACACTCTTCAATTGGAACCTTGATGAGTGGATGGGAAACAGACAATTCATGCCAGGCATCACATGAACAGCCCTACTAGAAAGGAGCTTTGGGTACTAACTATTAGAACTAGGCCTTAGGAGACTACCCAATGGTGTGGTGAAAGCTGCACAAATTGCGTAGGCTGATTGTCAGAAAAATATGTATTCAGACATATAAACTGTTAGAAAAATATGTATTCAAATATATATATTGTTAGAAAAATATGTATTCAGACATATAAACTGTTAGAAAAATATGTATTCAAACGTCTATAAACTGTTAGGGAAATGTGTGCTTAGGCATAAATAAATGTGCTCAAATCTATATGAAGAGCAAAGGTTGAAAAATAGTATAATATGTAATGCATTTAATTCTGTTTTACTAGAATGGTAGTAGAAATGAACTTGCATATTATTGCTTGAAGCTTAGCTGCAGTGTGATTAAAAACTTGACCCTGACAGTAGCCAGCTCGGCTGGCACATATCTTTCAGTAAATATTATTTGCAAAGTTAGAAAATAATGAATCTGTCTGCATGTGTATCTTTTTCCTGCTTCCACCAAGGAGGATGGCCTTGTGAACACTACCGAAGATAAAATCCAGCTGGCGAACAGAGAGACAAAGAAATGTATTAAAAAGACATTCATCCATTGTATTCGAACTAATCTAAGAGCCTTGAATTGGCTACATCTTCATAAAGACATTGTGACTGACCAGGTGCTTTGCAAGGCTGTAATATTCTCATGGGAAAAACTTTTTGGAAAAGCATTACTTCAGCATTTTCTTATGAATTATAGTGATGTAAAGACCCTGTCACTGACCACGTCAGTGAGGTGGGCAAAAGCTGATTGTAAATGGTATAAAGTAAGGGGTATTCCCTGAATAAAGTTAGTCAAAATTCTGTACATGTTTGTGTATGGTTTTTTGCCTCCTAATGATCATTAGAATAAGAATGCATATTTGATATCTGAGCATCCTGCATTACTGTCTGTCATTTTGAAAAACCTAGTGATTTTTACAGTCTGATTTAACAATTTATTTAACATTTTGGTCCTTCTGAAAAGCCGGAATTCCCTTGGTAAGCTGCAGGTCATAGGTGGTACTGAAAACTGCGCAGAAGAAGGAAAGACCTCCGACTGAATTGTTGTATGCAAAGAGGCTGTCCACTCTCTGATCTGTGGCCGAAAAGCGGAAAACTGGATCCTAAGAAGTACAGCGGTAAGCGGGAGGCTCAGGTAAGAAGAATTTCCCTCTTTGTCTTTGTTTTAGATCAGGGACCAGGTTACACTGTGCTATTGCTAAGGTTTGTGATAGCAGGGAGAGAGATAGTCGAAGTATTGTATCTTGAGTCATAGATCAGGGAATAACAAAGCAAAGTAAACAGTCATTCTAGACACTACTGTGGATACGGGGAAATAAGATACCACGTGGTACAAGAGAAGGGTTACGTAACAGTCTTTTTAAGACATGGGAAATGAGTGCACTAAGGGGACGCGAGATCCGCCCCTAACAGATGACGCGAAATATATGCAATTGCAAAGAGCAGACAATGTGAGGTATTTTGCAAAATGGGTCAACAAGTATGAATTTGATGGTAAATTAGATAAAATATCACTAGTGAAACTTTTGAAACAGTTAAAATCTGACGCAGAAGGTCAGGCAAAAAAACAACGACAACTGGGTGTTCCTCAAGCACATAGGTGGATTGAGGAAGTGAACCGGAGGGAGCAGAAAATTAAGAATACAAAAGCATTATTTTTAGACAAAGAAGATAATAATACAGTAGTAGCAACGGCCCCTCCCCCACTACCACCTCCAATACCTTATTCAGAATATGAAGGAGGGGGCTGGACCCCCCCCCCACGCTATCCTGAGACAACAGGGGTATTAAAACAACCATTTGTAAGAGAACCTGTTGGAACTAGATCCCGAACACGTAAAGCACTTAGAGATGTTCAACTAAGCAGTAATTCATTAGATGAGAGTGAGGAAATCTGTCCATTAATTGAAGTACCTAACCCACAGGCAGGACAGGAGGGCCAGGCCTCAACTCTCTTAGTATATAGACCATGGACACCGGAGGACATCCGGAAAGCTACAGAGGGAATTCCCCATCCAAAAATTAACTTTGAAAAATTTGTACAAGATTTACAGGGTATGAGATTAAGTTACCACTTAAATGGGGAAGAGGTAGAAAAAGTAGTTAGACAAATTATAGGTCCGGACTGGCACATGGTTTGCGGCGCCTGGAATGCCCGTGACGCGCAACTTAGGCCACTCCTACATAGTGACGCAGAGCTAGATACTAGGTTGAAGGGTCTTACAGACCGCATTACTGAAAAATGGAAACCTAGAGCAGATTGGACTTGTATTAACCAATGCATACAACAAGATAATGAAACAGTGGACACATACTATGGTAGATTATTAGAATGTTTCAATAACCATAGTGGTATGACTATTCCTGAAAATCAGAAAAATGATAGTCCATATGAACAACAATTGAAAAATGCATTTTTAAAAGGTTGCATTGCCCCTATCAGTAGCTTCATCACGAAGCATATGATAGATCATCGAATCCAGTAGGCTTCAAGCCTTACTAGAGTATGCTAGGCATGCTGAAAGACACTTTAACAGTAAAAAGAAAAAGAAAACGCAGGTCTTCACAGCTGAAGACGGAGCAGAAGTCTTTGTAGTACAATCAGGCAAAAAGGGTAAACGAAATACTCAGGGCAACAAACGTTCTGACAGGGACCCAGAGTTCTATGAGGACAGGAAGAAAAGAGGTGAGTGTTTTAACTGCGGAAGGAAAGGACATTTAGCAAGGGATTGCAGGAGTAAAGCACCTGCAGAAAAAAAGGATAAAAGTGATGAAGATTGACTAGATGATAGTCATACTGCTCAGCAGTCGTCAGGACAGACTAATGAGCAGGGAGATAATGTAAACATAACAGAAGAGACAGATGACATACAAATGGATGTAGAAACTGGGGAAAGTGAAGTTTTGGATTTGGCCTTATTGAGCTTGGAGCTCTATTTAGCAGACACGAAACCGAAGTTACACTTCTGGTGGAGGGAGGGAAATCAAATTCTTGTGTGATTCAGGAGCATCACGGACTTTGATTCATCCTTCAAAGTTACCGGAGCACTCTGAATCACCTGATTATATATTGGTGAAAGCAGCAAACGGACAGCTGTACAGGGAGCCACTTTCCCATGATATAGCGATAACTGACCCTGTCTCGGTATAACCCAGAGAAGTAAAATAGTACTTTCTGCAAAATGCCCAATGAATTTATTGGGAAGAGATCTTATGCAGCTTTTTGGTATAGCAGTAGTTCCCACCATGAAAGGTATGGAGGCACAGAGACAAATGGATGTTTTTGTAGTACGATCGAGGGTGAAGCTTATTATTGGTACAGCCAGGACCTGGTTACGACCGGTCCAGGGCAGTGACCAAGGAACTGATGAACGAGCCGTCAGTAAGGTGCCCTCCCGACTTCGATCAGCAACATTTGTTACATTGTACTCTATACTATTGTAGCACACCAGGGCCTGATAAGGAATATGAACAAAAATTGTTCAGAAATCCTGCAAACAGATTAATATTACGGACTTTGTATTGGGATACTGAGGGTAATAGTGTGGTAAGTTGTTCATTACCTCAGGAATTCACGGAATTATACAAATCCAACAAACTACCGCATGTCAGTCTAACCAAAAACAGGGATGTTAGATGGGTAGATTTGGGTGACAAAGTGACAAGATGGGAGAAACAAACCGACTCAGAATTGTCAGAACAAGGAGTACAGAGACAGAAACTAAATTGGTTAACGCAAGCACGCCCAGCTGTACACTTACAACAGAGTGAGGACAGCTGATTGGCGTTCTTGATAGAAGAAGAAGAGAAAGCTTTGAGTGACGTACCAAACATTCTTTGGTCGACAGGGAAATCAGATGTAGGGCTTATTCGAACAGCAGGCCCAGTAACTATTACACCAAAATCGGCTTTAGACCACAAAATGACAATATCCTTTGAGGAAGGATGCGGAGCAGGGAATCAAACCTATTATAATGGCATTACTCAAGGAAGGGATACAGGTGGAATCCTTGGATTCACCATGCAATACTCCTCTGTTTCCTGTTAGAAAAGCAAACGGGGAATGGCGGATGGTACAAGATTTACAGGCCGTAAATGATGCGGTAATACCGAGGGCACCTACGGTGCCAGACCCACATACTTTGTTAAATGACTTGAAGCCACAACAGAAGTATTTTACCGTGGTAGATATCAGCAATGCTTTTCAATACCTATACACCCTGATAGCCAACATTGGTTTGCGCTACATTTCAGGGCAAAAGGTATACGATACTGACTACCACAGGGATATAGTGAAAGTCCAACAATATTCGCACAAGAGATGGCTAGCAACCTGGCGGGATTTACTCCACCAGGGGGCAGTCAAGTATTACTTTATGTAGATGACATCTTGCTTGCAGCCCCTACCCAGCAGCAGTGTAGGGAAGACACAATAGCATTATTAAAGTTTTTGGCAGAACAAGGGCATAAAGTAAACAAGCACAAATTGCAACTTTGGAAGAAACAGGTCAAGTACCTGGGATATGTAATATCCAAGGAGGGTAGGACATTAGATGAGGATAGGAAAACAGCAATCTTACAAGCACCTAAACCAACTACCAAAAAGGAAATGATGTCCTTCTTGGGAACGACTAATTTTTGTCGGTTGGATACGAATTATGCTTTGGAAACAGCTCCATTGGCTGATTTAATTTTTAAGACACCAATGGCAGCACAAGAAATACTACATTGGACATCGGAAGCAGAGGCGGCTTTTTGCAGACTAAAACAATTGATAGTTTCATCATTTGTTTTAGGACTTCCGAATTACCGTAAGAGATTTTTTCAGACCGTGGATTGTAGGCAGGGATATATGACGTCAGTACTGACGCAACAACATGGCAGCAAGCACCGCCCCATAGCTTACTATTCATCGCAGTTAGATCCAGTGGCACGGTCATTGCCACATTGTGTACAAGCAGTTGTCGCAGCAGCTATGGCAGTGCAGGCCTCGGCCTCAGTGGTGTTGTTTCACCCTCTCACTCTGAGGGTGCCTCATGCAGTTGCGATAATTTTACTGCAAGAAAAAATAGCATTTTTATCCCCTGCTAGACATCTTTCTTGTATGACCATACTGTTGAGTCAACCTCATATGATAATTGAACGATGCACAACATTAAATCCATCAACATTACTTCCGATTCCTGTGGATGGCACACCACACAGTTGCCTACAGGAAATGGAACAAATAACCTTACCCAGACAAGATCTCACTGAAGTGCCCTTAGCTGATGCAGAGGTGACATTTTATGTAGACGGATCATGTAGAAAGGGTCCTACAGGAAAGAACCTAGTGGGTTATGCAGTAGTAACAGATGTTGAAATTGTAGAAGCGCAACCCCTGCAGCATAACCTATCTGCTCAAGCAGCAGAATTGATAGCTTTAACACGTGCCTGCACTTTAGCGAAAGATAAATGTGTAAACATATATACTGATAGTCAGTATGCTTTCTCTACAGTGCATGTTTTCGCACAACAGTGGAAGAACAGGGGAATGATAACATCTACTGGCAAACCAATTAACCATGCACAACTGATTTTGAACCTGTTAGATTCCATTCAGTTACCTACTAAATTAGCTATTTGTAAATGTGCAGCCCATACTAAGCAACAGGATAAAATTTCGAGAGGAAATGCGCGGGCTGATGCAGCTGCGAAGCAAGCTGCCTCAGACTCAGAGACTTTGTTTTCAAATGAAGAACTACAACCTTCTGAGACTTTAGATTTAGAAATGTTGAAAACAATGCAGACATTAACTACAAAAGCAGAAAAACAGAAGTGGGTAAAACGAGGAGCAATTCTCAAAGAAGGACTGTACATCTCCAAAGAGGAGAAGCCAATATTACCATCTAATTTATTTAGATATGCGGCTTTGTTGAGCCATGGGCAGAGCCATGTCTCAACAGGGGGGATGGTACAGTTAGTTAACAGAACATTCCAAACATACGGATTCACGAATTATACACAAAAATTTTGTGCAGCATGTCATATTTGTAGTAAACATCATGCACAGGGAGCATTTAAACCGAGCGAGGGAGTTTCCCTACACCACCATATCCGTTCCATACTATTTGTATGGATTTCATAGAATTGAATAAATGTGAAGGAAAAAAGTACTGTTTAGTGATCATAGATATGTTTTCAAAATGGGTAGAAGCTTTTCCAACTAGGAACTGGATGCAGCAACAGTGGCAAAAGCCTTAGTAAAAGAAATCATTCCTAGATTTGGCATACCGGAGAGAATTTATAGTGATAATGGAACACATTTTGTTAATCAGACAATTCACCAGCTTGGGAGATTCTTTGGGATTTCTTTGAAGAACCATTGTGCCTATCACCCCCAGTCAGCAGGACTGGTGGAGAGGTACAATGGGATTTTGAAAAATAAGTTAAGAAAATTGATGAATGAGACTCAGAAGACTTGGATTTGCTGTCTACCTTTAGCACTGCTGAGCATGAGAACTGTTCCAAATGTAAGGGGTTTGACCCCCTTTGAGGTAGTATTTGGAAGAGCATATTATGTGCCACAATGGAAAGCCCTCATGCCTGCAGAGCTGGAGGCCGATAGCTCATTAGCTAGTTATATGAAGAAATTGTTAACAAATAAGACTGTTTTGCAGTTGAACTCTTTTTCAGACAAAGAAGAAACAAAGCCGGAAGCCGTACTGACCCCGGGGTCCTGGATTTGGCTAAAGGTTATCAAAAAGAAGAATTGGGCGAGTTCAAAGTGGGAAGGTCCGTACCAGGTACTGTTGGCAACGCCTACTGCAGTGAAAATTGCTGAGAGATCATCTTGGGTTCATTTGACGCACTGTAAACCGCTCAAGGAGTTTAAGTTAGATAAACATTTTGTAACTGATATACCACAAAAGCAGGATGGCCAGGGGCAGAGTGTATAGAAATACAAAACAACCCCAAAGACATTGGTTCACTGGCCTACTGATCATACACCTGTTAACCATGTTTGTGGTAACCTTTTTGTTGTTGTGGTTTTTCTTGCATATAACTACAGAAGTGAGACTGATGAAACGTGATGAACTTGCCATAGATTGGCATCCAAACTTTAACACATACCTAGCCATGAAACGAGTGTACGTAGAAACTATGAACGTTTCAAACTGCTGGGTTTGTACTGCAATACCTACAGCGTATGGAGGACTTTTGATGTCTGCTGTCCCTCTGGGGATAAATGAGACTTGGGAGAACCTATTGTTTGACACAGGTACTGTGAGATCACAGGACAAAGTGGCATTATATCTACCCGTTACTCAAAAAGGAATTGTTTGTTTTATTAAAAATGATACACTCCAAGTTGGTTGGAGTAATTGTAACATAACTGTATCTTATAAATGTTATATAAAAGCTAAAGACCAGAGTACTAGTTGTAGCACGAATTACGATTCATATTTAAGCTTGATGAAAACAACGTTAAGAGATGTGCAGAAAAATCCTGAAATGTATAAACAGTTATCTGCTATAGACAGGAAAATGTTTCATCCAGAGTTAACCCGCATCAGTACTAAAGTTGAAAATTGTTATTTTGTTTGTGGGAAAAAAGCCTATAAATGGTTACCTGAGAATTGGTCCGGCAGTTGTTTTTTGGGTTATCTGGTTCCAGCCATAAGACATACTGCAGAATTACCTCTGGGTAAGATACGCAATGTAAGAGATGTAGTCCAACAAACTGGGAACACGGTCAGGAAACCTGCTAATCCAGTGGGTAAGATTGAAGCAAGCTGGAAAGACCAGTCGAATGTGAAGGATAAAGAAAAATTGACCCATATGGACTTGAGTGACAGTGTCATATCCTGGGCTGGAATATTTCCAGCCTATGGAGCAGTCAAATCGATTTGGGAACTGAGGAAATTGTCAAAACTCCTCGAAGTGATGAGCAATGCAACTTTTTCCGCTCTCGAACTTGTAACTGATGAACTGAATGCGATGAGAACTGTTGTACTACAAAACCGAATGGCTCTTGACTTCACCCTAGCGGCGAGAGGTGGTACGTGCGCGCTTATCAAAGAAGAATGCTGTGCATACATTCCAGACAACAGACATGAAATCAACGACCACCTGGAGGTAATACAGCAGGTATCAGCAATGGCGGAACCAGGCCCAAACCCACTGACGGACTTTTTCCAGAATCTATTTGGGGGGTGGGGCTCAATCCTAATGAATATTTTAATTGCTATTTGTGTGGTTCTGCTCATAATTGGAGCATGTGTCTGCTGCGGGATACCCTGTATGAAAAGATTAGTTAGAGATTTTGTTGACATATCAGTAACTGAGACAATGTACCAGGACATGGAACTGAATCTGTTGATACCAAGTGAAAGCCTATCTGAAATATAAAACAAATGACTTACTTAGCTGAAAGTCCTCAAAGGGAAAAAGCTAAGAAATTAAATGATATTGTTTATGTTTCTAATAGAATGAAATGCATTAACAGGAGGGAGAATGTCAGAAAAATATGTATTCAGACATATAAACTGTTAGAAAAATATGTATTCAAATATATATATTGTTAGAAAAATATGTATTCAGACATATAAACTGTTAGAAAAATATGTATTCAAACGTCTATAAACTGTTAGGGAAATGCGTGCTTAGGCATAAATAAATGTGCTCAAATCTATATGAAGAGCAAAGGTTGAAAAATAGTATAATATGTAATGCATTTAATTCTGTTTTACTAGAATGGTAGTAGAAATGAACTTGCATATTATTGCTTGAAGCTTAGCTGCAGTGTGATTAAAAACTTGACCCTGACAGTAGCCAGCTCAGCTGGCACATGTCTTTCAGTAAATATTATTTGCAAAGTTAGAAAATAATGAATCTGTCTGCATGTGTATCTTTTTCCTGCTTCCACCAAGGAGGATGGCCTTGTGAACACTACCGAAGATAAAATCCAGCTGGCGAACAGAGAGACAAAGAAATGTATTAAAAAGACATTCATCCATTGTATTCGAACTAATCTAAGAGCCTTGAATTGGCTACATCTTCATAAAGACATTGTGACTGACCAGGTGCTTTGCAAGGCTGTAATATTCTCATGGGAAAAACTTTTTGGAAAAGCATTACTTCAGCATTTTCTTATGAATTATAGTGATGTAAAGACCCTGTCACTGACCACGTCAGTGAGGTGGGCAAAAGCTGATTGTAAATGGTATAAAGTAAGGGGTATTCCCTGAATAAAGTTAGTCAATATTCTGTACATGTTTGTGTATGTTTTTTTTGCCTCCTAATGATCATTAGAATAAGAATGCATATTTGATATCTGAGCATCCTGCATTACTGTCTGTCATTTTGAAAAACCTAGTGATTTTTACAGTCTGATTTAACAATTTATTTAACACTGATATATGCTTTCATGGCGATAGTCTACTACATACCTATGAACCTATGTCACAGGTACATGTCTACAGATAGTAGATGTGTACTAGGGAACTAACTCCATGGGTGGTGATAGCTGCACACTCTGGCCATACTAATATATGCCTTCAGGCAAATAGCCTATTACCTACCTATGTACCGATATATATATATATATATATATATATATATATATATATATATATATATATATATATATATCTGTAGGGGGAACACAGTATAATAAGCCAAAGATGGATGGGGAGAGATGTGTATAAGAGGGTGACCATGACAGGGAGCCATCCAGGACTGTCCCACTCAGCACACATCCCAATGGCATGAAAGACATGAGGTGCACATCTCTCCCACTGTACATAACAGCCACCAGTATCTGTAAGCATTTCAGTGTATGTGGTCCAGGTGCCTGCTGTACAACATGACTGTACAATGAAGTACACATCTACTATCTGTAGACATGTACCTGTGACATAGGTTCATAGGTATGTAGTAGACTATCTCCATGAAAGCATATATCAGCCTACGCAATTTGTGCAGCTTTCACCACACCATTGGGTAGTCTCCTAAGGCCTACTTCTAATAGTTAGTACCCAAAGCTCCTTTCTAGTAGGGCTGCTCATGTGATGCCTGGCATGAATTGTCTGTTTCCCATCCACTCATCAAGGTTCCAATTGAAGAGTGTCAGCAAGGGGTTCTGTCTGATGTACATTGGGACTCTGTTCCACAGTAAGACAAGTGTCTGGGATGGTACGCTATCCCACCAGCATGTTGTATTCATCGTTCTGATGAGGTTCATATCCCTGGAATGTGTAGGGCAACTCAATGTTGTTATCTGTAGATGGAGCATGTTCAACAGTTATGTGTTGGACATGGCTCTGTATGTAAGGCAGAGTGTGCCTCTGAGTAGGCGGTACGCAATGAAGAACAGATTTAGTTTTACCAGTTGTGTTGCATAACACAACTGTTTGAGGCCAGTAATCCTCTTGGTGAGGTGCCTATGTGGTCTCTACAGCTGCTGGATATGCTAAGTCGAGTACATCCAAAATGGTGCACTGTCTCCTTGGAGTGGAGCAAACTTTTTGGAGACTACTAAAACACCTTAAAAGTGGTATACTTATCTTTGTCAAGTCTGATGATGTCACCATCTTACAAATATACTGTGGAAAAGAGAGCTCCCAGTAATTTGTATAGCGTGTCGTGTTAATGCATACTCCTCTAGTATCATAAAATAATTAGGTAGGGGTTTGAATCTTGCACTTAACAAATGTATGAGAGAGTGTGTGTCTTCTTGGAGAGGAGCAACCTTTTTGGAAACTACTAAAACACCCTAAAAGTGGTATACCTATCTTTGTCAAGTCTGATGATGTCACCATCCTACAAATATACCTGTGGCAAGAAGAACTCCCAGTAATGTGTATAGCGTGTCATGTTAATGCATACTGCTCTAGTATCGCAAAGTAGTTAGATAGGGTTTTGAATCCTGCACTTGCCAAGTGTATGAGAGTGTGTGTGTGTCTCCTTGGAGAGAAGCAACCCTTTTTAAGACTACTGAAACACCTTAAAAGTGGTATACTCATCTTTGTCAAGTCTGATGATGTCACCATCCTACAAATATACTTGTGGAAAGAAGAACTCCTAGTAATTTGTATAGCACATCATGTTAATGTGTACTGCTCTAGTATCATAAAGTAGTTAGGGAGGTGTTTGAATCCTGCACTTGGTGACTGTGTGTGTGCACCACATGTGTGACACTGTTGGTCAATGTGTCATGGGTTTTGCTTTTACTACTGTACATATCACAATGACAACAGTATGTGCATTACACGTCAGGTAGCTGTGTGGCAAATACATATACATACATGTGACCTCAATTATTTCATAGGTGGGAACCCTGCTTTCTCCATGAACACATCTGTTATCTTTGCCAGAGTGTGCTGCAACTTTCCAGATCTTAGGTCACATCTGTATGCTTGTGACAAGCCTAGCCACTACAGGGATCCCTGGCCTACGCCATCCATTTCACATACACTCATTACAGTTTCTATTGAATAGTGTGAGTGAGGGTTTATGCCTGAGGTATATTTGAAACCTGTTCAAAAGCAACAAAGTCAAAGATGGCTACTTATTATAGGTGTGCAACAACCTTTGTGGATATGCATGCAGACCTGTTATTGCTTATGTGATCCACAGAGGGATTTCCAAAACCCTTTGGAAATGTGATTATCGAAGGAGAGATGATGTAACACATGGCTCTATGTATACATCGGTACCTGTTCAACATTTTGGGGGCTACTACCTATGTGGTACTCTGGGGATACTATGTTTTGTAAAAGTGGATGACTATGCTTTATTTGGCTTATAGCTTTACAGCATGAGTTTGACACCAGGTATCTGTCTGTATGATATCCTTTTGGAGGATGTGTGTGTCATTTGGAGAATGCATTATAGCCCACAGTATGCATTGCTAAACATGGCCAGACATATCCCTACTGTGTTTGCTTGTACCTAAAAAAGCTATATGCCAAACAGGAGTGGTCCCAGGACTGAGTGCAGGTGAATACCACTGGTTACTGGCATAGAATAGTACTTGAAGGCTGCAAATGTTACTGTGTGTCCTACATCTGTGTGTCAGTTGTCAAGACATCATCTAACAATTGTTTATGGTCAGGCTGTTGAGGTTATGTATACTACCAAAATGCAAACCAATGACAGATAGTAACAGTATCACCCACAGCACAGTGTCAAACCGTGTCATACACACTTGTACTCAAGTTCCAAAATGTGTCTAGTGCAATGCATACTGGCCACCAATAGAAACTATGGAGTGTTAACACTGTATAATACAGGTCCTGTCACCCTGCCCATGTGTCCAATATGCACGTACATGCAGACAGTGCACCTCAACCATGTTCACAAATGTACACCTGCTAATCTGTGCTGCACACATCCCACACTTAGTGTCCATTCTCTAACACATGCTGATAAAACTACACACATCAGCCAAGTGGCACATGGGCAGACAATACACAACTGGAATAAACAGTGGTGTAAACAATACTACATTGGTAATTATAGCTTTAATGCATCATGCCTGCTCAGCTACACCTTCAAGGATATCATTACATTTTACTGCTGACAACATGCTAACATTGCTATTCTGTTATAAAGTCACTCTGTGCATCAGCACCATGTTAGCCTGTTCCTGCATCAATGTTACAGATGACAGGAGGTGGCACAGGTTTCATCATATGCACAGGGTGTGTTGTTGGTTTGCCAGAGGCCTACATTGAGCCATACAATTAACATGTGTGTGTGAGTGTGTGTGTGAGGGCCAAGAGTACTGTTATGGGCCAATGTGGATATAATGTGTGCGGGTATGTGTTTGCCTTAGGTGTCTGGTTTATGTGTGTGTGTCTGCATGCACACAGTTCCACCATGCCGCTGCCATATATGTGGATTTGTGGGACAGCTACAGACTGTACCTGGCAGGCTTTACAGATCACCATCTCTGGCCACGGATATGGGACCTGTGCCTGGCAGGGGTGCTACAGACAGTAACAGGTACTAATCCAGACTGGGTACTATCCTCAGAGGTTGATATATGTACACTGGATCCAGGTCCCTGCTGGGACTGGCCAGAGCCACGTGCACGTGGTCTTCCAGAACGGTCTATGGACAGCCCACCCCCAACATTGTTGGGGCCGGTACGGGCACTACAGGAGTGGCTATGACTTGATGGACATCCATGGTGACTGCCAGCTGATGATGTTGCTGGCATACATCCACGTCAATGTCTCAACTGTCCTGCACTGTCCTGACACATGGACATGACATTGTGGAGGACATCTAATGTCTCACCCCAATGTCTATCAATGACCTCAGTGTAATTACAGATGGCACCTGCTAGGTCATGGATACTGTCATTTAAAGAGGTGTTATGAGCCCACTGGGACCTTAGTCCCTGTCTGGTGTACCGCTCCATACGTGCCTGTGCCTCCATGACAGCCTGGAACATGTGTGTGGTTGTAAGAGTTGTGGCACGTCTGCCAGGGGCATAAGGATCAGCAGTGCTCTGACGAAAACACCCTGGACATCTGCCTATGTGGTACCATTCCAGACATCTGGCTATGGCTGCTGTGTCCTGATGCATGTGCCATAGATACCACACTGTCCTGGCCATTGCCAACTGTACACTGTCCCTCTGCTAAGGGCATTGGTGATGATGGATGAACAGGCAGTATAACTGTGTGCATGGATGGGGTGGAGACTTGTGTACTGTCAATTGGTGGCCCAACAACAGACCCTGACAAACATGCCTGTGCCTCAACACACCTATCCTCATTATCACTATTTGTGTCAGTGATATCAGGTTTTCTGCTGCACTGAACCAGCCCAACCTCAGCACCTGTGAGAGTAAAACAGGAAACACACTTTAAGACCTGTACATGATGTCAGAACACATGAACACATGCACACATGCACACAAATACACTCCTCACTAAAGCAGACACACACACACACACACACACACACACACACACACACACACACACACACACACACACACACACACACACACACCATCAGCTATCTCAGAACATACTCAATAGCAGTTGATAGTGGGGTACAGTATCACAAGCCAAACAGTCATATCACACATGTCAGCATACAGGACATGTGTTGCTCAACAGCATGCAGTGCGAGTGTAGACAGTCCTTGTTACTAACAGTATACATGGCTTTGATGCATGCGTTTTGTTGTTCGGTGATTGGCCTCCCCCTGGAATGCAATATATACATGGACACAACATTACTGTGCAAGAATTAAAAACTCTTTAATGTACTGTGCACCATCACTCACAGGTATACATAACATGGCTGGATGTGTATCTGTGTGTCACATAGATATCCAATTCTGATTAGAGCCTCTGTGTCTTTTGCAAATAATTGTGGACACAGTTTTAGCTCATGCATGATGTGTATACACAGAAGACCAATGGTGCATGTATAACTGATGTAATACCATTGGTCCACATAGCCAATGTACAATAGTTATGGTGAGTGTAGATCATATTGTGGACATGACAGTCTCATCCATGACATGGCATGCTAAAACACAAATGCATATTTAAACATCACACATACCCAATGTGTGTCATATGACCTAGCCACTCAATAGCATTACAAGACATATATGTGTTGGTTGTGCAAATGGTGATTGGTATGCATATTGTTTATAGCTACATATGTTTGCATACACACAACATTGAGGTGTATAGCAATGAAAGCTATGTGTAGTACTGTGGTTACAGTAACTGGATGGGTTGTAGTACCATAAGCCATCATCATGAAGCATCATGTGGTCATTCAAGGCTACAAATGTGTCCCAAATCAGCACCTATCATGCTGTACCAAACAGCATTATATTGGGTGACTTCAACTACCCAAACATAGACTGGGAGCATTACTCTAGCTCCAACACCCTAGCCCAAAGGTTCCTAGAATTTATAAACTCAAATGCTATGGAACAACTTGTTACCACTCCCACAAGAGGGGAAAACATACTGGACCTGATCATCACCAACATGGGGACTCTATGCTCCAGACCAGAAGTGTATCCCTCACTGGTAAGATCAGACCATAAACTAATCTCACTGGATATTCACATCCCGACCCCACCCCCTTCCCAGAAAACCACAGTGAAAAACTTCTCTAAAGCAAATTTCACACTCCTCAAAACCGAGGTGGAATCCTTCAAAGCCCCGGCCTGTGGAAAATATGGCCCAGACCACAGAATCCTCTATAAACATTCTTTGAACACCTTCAGGAATGCATGGATCATGCAATCCCAAATAAAACCAAGACCCAATCCTCCAAAGGCAGGCATCCTGTCTGGTGGACCCCAGCCATAAACAAACTATACAATAGAAGGAGGAAGCTACTACATGATAGAGCAAAATCCCAAAAAGGGAAGGTATCTCTGATCGGTATTAGCAAAAAATGACGGGCACTCATAAAATCGTCTAAGGCCAGCTTCGAGAGAAAAATTGCAGAGGACACTAAGGATAATCACAAGGCTTTCTTTAGTTATGTTAGGAACCTGGGTGGGAATTCCCAGATATGCTCAGAATTAGTCCAAAATGACAAAAAATACACCAAACCCACAGACATTGCCAACATCCTAGCTGACAGGTTCAGCACAAACTCCCCACCAAAAGAGCAAATATCTATCCCAGCAGAGTGCTGCCCCCCTGACATCTCAGATGCTCAGGTAAGAGCCGCCCTCTCCAAAGCAAAAAACACAGCATCAATTGGGACCAGACGGTGTCCCGGGCTGCATCCTACATGAACTCCAAGAAGAGCTAAACTCAAACATAAAACTACTGTTCAATCTCAGCCTTACTACAGGATATGTACCCAAAGAGTGGCGTACAGCAACAGTGGTCCCTCTCCACAAAGGTGGCGCCTCAACAGATCCTGGAAACTATCGCCCCATAAGCCTGACTAGCTTGGTCTGCAAAGCTATGGAAAGGATTATCATGGACCTCATAAATACAGATATTGGGGACCTACAGACACTGGATCCTACCCAGTTCGGCTTTGTTAAGGGCAGATCCTGCCTCTTAAACCTGGACGATTTCTTTGAAACTGTCACCAAGGCCATTGACGAGGGGAAGGTGTTCCACACAGCCTACCTGGACCTCGCAAAAGCCTTCAATAAAATACCCCACTCGGGCATTATAGATAAGCTCACCAGCTTAAATATAAACCCCTATGTCACTAGATGGGTTGCAAACTGGCTCAAGGACAGAACCCACATGGTTAGAATTGCTGGAGCCATGTCAGACTCCAAACCAGTTACAAGTGGCATCCCACAAGGCTCAGTCCTGGGACCTCTCTTGTTCGGTATATATTTCTCGACGGTACAGGCCAACACGGAAGGACTGTGGCTGACCAAGTTCGCAGATGACTGCAAACTGGGCACCATAATCGATTCTCCAGCTGACACAAGCATCCTCCAAAAGGGCCTCATAGAAACAGACAACTGGTGCCAGAGGCATGGCCTCAATCTAAACGCCAAAAAGTGTATATATAGTCATCCCCTTTGGCAAAAACAAAGTGCCCACAAATTACCACATAGGTGGTAATCCATTAAGTACAGAAGAAGTAATTAGGGACCTGGGGGCCCAAGTTGATTGCAATCTCTCATTTGACAACCACGTGGCCAAAGTGGTTAGAAAAACATTTTATATAGCCCACCTAATCATGAAGGGATTCACATCTAGATCAGGGGAGGTCATTGTGCCTCTTTACTCACCCCTCATCAGGCCCATAATTGAGTACAATGCCCCTTTTGGGATGTACCTTACCTGACACCTGCAGCAACTGGAAAGACCCCAAAAGTACCTCACCAAATGGATCAAAGGGCTTAAACAGATGCCATATGCTACCCGGTTAAAGAAACTCCAGCTCTACTCAGTGGCATACCGCCTGCTCAGAGGCGATCTGTGCCTGACGTATAAAGCAATGTCCAACCCGGAATTAATGGACATGCTGTACATCAGAAAATCCAAATCCCATCGAGCCACGCGCTTGAGAGACTTGAACCTCAGCATTGAAATAAATAGGACATGCTGGAGGGACAGATTCATAACCCAGAGACTCCCTTCACTCTGGAATAAAATCCCAGTCCAGGTTAGGCAGAGTCCCTCATTGACTCTCTTCAAGAGGAATCATGATGAGTGGATGGGAGATCGTAGGTTTACCCCGGGTATCACTTCTGTGTCACTGTTAGACAGAGGCACTGTATACTAACCTCGAAAAAGGGTATAGCAAAATTAATTTAAAATGGGTGGTGAAAGCCAAACACACTCTGGCTAGGCTTATAAATGCCCTAGGGCAGAAAGCCTAGTATGAACCTATGAACCTATGGCTACATTCACCATTCCACAGCCAGTTGTTACATGGGTTTGTAAAGAGGCCAATAAGGAGCATTGCCTAACATGAATGTGTTGTGTGTTGCAGTGTGTTTCACTGCCCCATGATAGGCCTCTACCCCTCAGGTATATTATGTGTGCTGTGTGAATGACATCTGGGATACTGGAGTGTGACTTTACAAAGGGTTTGTGAATACTTCATGTGTAGCATGTTAACATGTTCTGTGTATGACATAGTTGTGTATGCTGTGGACATGCGTATCGACTCTGCCTATCCAATGGTCACTACAGTGTAGCCAGATTTGTTTGAGATGGTCTGTGTATTGCATGTGTTTGAGGCAGCTAATCACATTACCGAGATGTGGATAGTCTCACAGCAAACATGCACAGCATGCATTATGCGTAGGTGTGTTACGTGTACATGGCCTACACCTTAACTATGACATGCACTCTTTATTTGCAATAATAAATGTAGAACACACTCACCAGCATGTATCCGCTGCCTTGCTGTCACACCAGAGGGACCTACATGTATATGAGACAATTTGTCAGTGTTGACAACTGTGGCATTGCTACTGTGGGTTTGCAATCTTACAGTAGTGCAACAGTTTACATTCACAGGCCTACAGATTATGTTCCAAATGATCAGTATTGCACAACAACAAGATCCACGTCTTCTAACTGCACAGTACACATCTCACATATGCATGATCTACCAATAGAGGTAACAGTTGTCTACAGATATGCCAGGTTACCTGCACACTCCATGTGTTCTTGCTGGGTGGCCCCAACCTCCATCAAGGTAAATGTCTGCTGTTGTTGTTGTTGGCAGGTGCCACCAGGCTCAGGAGCAGCTCCTACACTCTGGCTTGGGGGGGTGGATGTTAACTCCATCATCTGTTGTCTACGGACATCAGAAGCATGCTGCCGGACAGGTCTAAGTAAATCACTGCATTGTTGGCGTACCTGCTCATATGTCTGCTTAGGCATGCCTATGTCATTTACCCTCCAGACAACATCTCAATGTTTGTAAAGTCCAGTTACAGTATTACCATTATACCACACAACTTGTTGATGGCAAACCCATGGCCAAAATATGTGCACAACTGTGGATATAGGTGGCATACTGCTGTAGTAAACTATAAATGTTGCTAGATATGCAGTTATATCTTGTAACACACATATGACAGAGGACATGTTACAGGCATACCCACACACCCATCAGACATAATTACAAGACACAAAGGTATGGCAACCTAGATAAGCTTTATGTGTGTACCATACAGTACTGTGTGTCAGTACTTACAAAACCTTAAGCCTGAGGAATGTAATCTGTGAGGACTACAAGGACCACACAAAACAGTGGTTCCAAGCAATGTGGACATACACCATACTTTGCTGTTTAGGCCTACAGCTTCAAGTAGTACTACAGTTCATACAGGATTTGGATTCAACATCAGTAACAATCAATAAGCATGCATGTAGTGCTTTAGCCTCCAGTGACACACCCCAGTTAACACCAAGGGACTACATCAGACTGTATGCCATAGTGCTTTATCTCCCTAGCAACAGCATACACAGCTTTTGCTGGGATCAAAGCAAGGACACATAATACCATGACAGAAACAGTTTCCCACTAAGCTATCCCACAAATACACATATTTGACACATTCACCAACACATTGACCATCACACTCAGTCAACGTTACATAGAATCTATTGCAACAAGTAGATGTGGGTGTGTATGACTAGATATGACTCTCTCTCTCTCTCTTTTTATATATATATATATATATATATATATATATATATACATACATACATACATATACACATCCATTGGTGTACATATACATATACATATAGGCACATATATATAGTCCACCTTTCATGGTGGGAATATCAATTATACAAATGATGTGAGGTATACAGTAATGTAATAATATCACACATCTTGTGAGAAATACATTGAAAGTGTTCTCAACCCAGGTAGCTTTAGGAGGCCTCACTGGCTGCAACATTGCAAACTGAACAAAACCCACACAGTGTTTAACCACCACATGTCATATACCAGCACTGTATGCTGTCTTGGTTGTCACACACTAAAACCTACATACAAATATGCACATAACAGCCTTCACCAACATATATATGTCCACCATTCACAAACAGTTTCAATATGTCCCTTGCTTTATGCACATATACAGATGTTAATATATATGACACATATATATCTCTCCGTATGTGTGTGCCAGACACACACAAGGTCCACACTGTTGTAAGTCCTTGGACCTCACAGCTGAACTGTTGGGCCTTGCTGCAACATGAACAGGTGTCACATGTGAACACACAGTAACATTAGAGGAGGTCTATATAGCTACAAATGCTAGATTAGCATACTAGCCTGGTACAGCAGTTGCCAATGCTAAGCTAAACTTTAATATGACTATCATGCATGTGTTACTCTGTCACAACCATGTTTATATAAATGTTTGCGCTAATCCCCCAAACAGCCATTGTCTACACTACTGTACAGAACACAGATAACATGGATCAGATGTTTGACATTTAATGCTGAGCTACATATTTCACAGTTATGTCCCACTGCACACAGCTACACACTGAATTGTCCATGGCAGTAGTTAGGCAGGACATCTGTGCATAGATACGTACTGCTGCCACATATGAATGGTTCACATTATGTAGAGTACTCTTCAAAAACATCTACTACATGCCAGTAAATACATATCTCTTACATACCTTTCCTTTGTATGCGTTGGTATTATTTATTTTCTGTTTTCCTTTTGCTTTTCACTGTCTCTCTCTCTCTCTGTCTCTCTCTTTCTCTCTCTCTCTCAGTCTCTGCAATAGAGTGATTGAGTTTGTGGGCTGCAATTACGGCCTGCTTTTATAGGTATTTGAATATGTGCATGTGATGGCCTCTGCACCAATTGGTGGCCACCATTTGCTAATTGCATGCAGCCTGCTGTGTGGTAATTGCAGTAATCACTGTCATAACAACCCAGTGCTATAAATTGCTAACTCAGGTAGGCATAGCCCTTTCAGCTTTCCAAAATGGGGATCATGCTTGTTTGCTGTGGACATCGTTGTTTAAGTCAGAAGGTTGGTATAGTTCTTATATCTGAAGCCAGGGGTGTAGCCAGTGATTTGAATGTTGTACTCAGACCTGAATGTTGCTGCTTCCAGTACACACTTGTCAGTGTAGAATTGTACTCACCCCTCCAAATGCTAACACAAGATACATGGGAGTATGTACTTTCTTTTCTAATTATACAATGAACTGCTATACAAAAGTAGTTATTAATATGTATTCTTTTGGCACATGAACTGTTTGTGAACTACTATACTGTGAATATTAATTTACTCACTTCTGAACAGTTTGTGCTTTTTTAGTGTTGACATTAGCACAGGCTGCTCAAGAAAACTGGACAAATTTCAGTACTGAGTATGCCTACCTACATCCGTGGTAGACCCTGAACACACAGGTTTATTGTACATTTGGGTAGGGGTTCAGAAGTACAGAGAGCATTATGTATTACTGAGTGAATTTTATCTTGCTGGACTTTAAGGGTTGCTGTGTTGTTGTTGTTATTGTGTCTTTCGGCTTTTCCCGGTTAGGTTGCTGTGTACCTGTTAGTTTATCAAGGCAAGTAGTCTGTCTGCGTAGCTCCCAACTGTGGACCTATCCAGATGGTAGCTAGAGATTAGCCTGTTATTCTTTGTCTGTGCACCACACCAGTCTTTTTAGCACTGGAACAATGGCATTGTCACAGTTGGTTGCTACCAGTACATGGCTACATCCTTTGGTATTTCAGTGTTGTACTCCTACATAAGGGTATGCTTCTGGAACTCCTTCCAAAGCTATTTGTACAGTGTGTAACAGCAGAAAAGTTGATATGCCTGTGTGTTTCTGCCTCTGCCAGGCCTCTGAAACACTCAGGTACATATTTGAACAGACTCAGGGAAAAGTAGGTAAAAGTGAGGAACACCTTTCAACTATTAGAGACATTAAGTTGAGAGTGAAAAAAACGGAGCATATGGATTAATACACCTTTTGTGAAGTACAAGCAGTGTCTAACTCTCACTTATTGTCATTATTCATTAAGTGTAATTCCCCACCTTTCTGCCTAACATCAGTACTTTTCAGAGGGATTCAGAGGGATACAGCTAAAATTTGTTTCAAAATCAGGGACATCCCTGAAAATTAGTCAGAGTTGGGAAGTATGGCCTCTGCCCTAATCAGATATGCCAGTGTTTGTCCTGCTATGATACTGTGTGGGGGTTGTAAAGTGCTGCTGTAACATTATTTCCTGCTAGAATGGCTGGTTCTCTTTTCACAGTCATGTAATGCAATTCTACAGCTGCTGGTAAAGATCCACAGAACAAGATTTGTGTTATGGCATTCCTATTTTTCCTTTACATTCACTCATTCTGATGCATGATATATTTATTTCAGCACCAACGTCTTGTATGTCTACTGTAGCTTAGTGTTACTTCATGCAGTCTAGTGTGTTCAAGGTCCGGGGTTCGAGACTGACAGAGGTGTTTTATTTTGCTGCTGAGCAGAACAAGGGCCCTGACATACAGAGTGACTAAGGCACTTTTAAGCAGTTGTAAGTGGGTTTGCATGGGTTTGCGTGATGCTTAATGATGCTTAGAAATGCTTAGCTAAGTGCACACAAGTGCACACTTGCGCAAACCTGCTAACTACTGCTTAATAGTGCTTACTCCCGCTAACCCCCATGCTAATTTCTTTGAAAGAAAAGAAAATGGGGAAATAGGAAAGTGGTGAAAAAGGGGCACAAAGAGGGAAAGACAGTAGGGAAAACAGCTCGGGATGTGCAGGATGGGTGTAAGGAAGGTCCATAGCTGCCCATTTCTTTAACAGCAACAGCTGTGCATATGCAATACTTTTGGAGGGAAATATGAAACCTTCCACCCCTGAGAGAGGAATGTGGACAACAAAGTATGTTGTACTGCCAATTAAATATCAGTTTATGTGTCCAGCAGACATGTGTACAAAATGGGCAGCTATGTATGGGGCATCATTTTTTTTGGGAGCAGATTGCCCTTTTTTTTTTTTTCAGGTGAGAGTGGAATGTGGGGTAGGGGATGTAGGTATATTTGGGGAGGTAGGTTGGGGAGGTAAACAGACAAGACAAACAAGATGCATACAGGGGCAGAATATGACACATGTGGTGGGTGAGCACCATTGATGGGGAAGGATGTTTGGAAATCACAAGCCCATGAGCCCACAGATGGCAACAGTGGAACTGAGATCCCCACCCATGGACAGTCACCACTGCACCTTCACAGCCCAGAGGGTGGCTGTGCTGGGGGCTGCGTAGGAGGGGCAGGCTCACCCGTGAGTCATGCCACTGGTGCCTCAAGCTGGCATAGAGGATCAGCAACAGAACACTCAATCTCCCTACGCACCACAGCCTGGACCGTTCGGAGGGTGATATGTGGCCCTCCTCCACCCACACTTGCACGGGGGGATGAGCCACATCCCCTGCAGTGCTTCCACCCAAAGGTGGCACAGGGCCAACAAAGGAGGAGGTCCCAGGCTGGGCACCGGACCTGCTGGTGCCAGGTGCCATCGCCAGCTGAGGTGGGACAGGTGGGTCCGCTGGGACCGGCCTTCCCATACGTTCTATGTTTAGGAGGATTTAATGAAAATATGGGTTAGTAACAGTCAACAGCATTCCCAATTAGTTATAACAGCATGCAGAAGTATTCCCATTAACCCAACACACCAGAGTTCCAACAGTTGAACAGCAAGCGTGACACATGCATATATAGAACAACAGTGGACATTACAACAGCATGCAGGTTTAATTGATGGCAACAGGCCACCAATATTGTGGTATTTGAACAGGGCACATGCTTCTAAATAAATGCAGATATTTATAAACCAATAGGGCATATGTCCCAAAAAATGTTTGAGATTAGACATACCCATTGAGGTGTGGAATTGCATTTTTATGACATACAGTAGGGTGGAAAATGATAGCTCCATTAACAACTTATATATCCTTCTAGTTTACACTACATTCCTATTAACTGCAGTTATATGCCCCCTACATGTATTATTACACTTCCCAATTGTCCTTAAATTGGGAAATGGGTTTTGCTAGATCTTTATATACATGGGCTGTATCTGACATACAAACTGTCCAGGATGCAGATGTTACTGCTGCATATTTTGTGAGTTGCTCAGACACACTACTGCTGAGATAGTACACTGACAGCTCTACTTTCCTATACTTATCTAGATATGTTTAGGTGAAATTATCGGTTATATGTTAGCAGCTCCCTACATTTCTGCCAGCAAAATGACATTTCTGGGGAACACAATATCAAGCTACTCATGAGCCAGATTAACCTGTACATGCTGGGCATGAACCAACAGTTGAGGACTGTAAATATGCTTAAAGGCTACTGGCACTCCCTTCATCTACTTTATATGGGCCTACCCAACTGTGTGTTAACAGCACTTAATACAACAGTACTATTTCTATAATGCAAGAGTACAACATATCAAAGAAAATGACACAGACACACTCCAGGAATTATACCTTTATTAAAGACTTATAACACTTTTCTAGAGGCTCTCTCATTTATTTTATATAACAGTACATGCAGAATAATTATTAGAGAATTATTATACCTTTATTTATTGTGTTAAAACACTTTTTTCAGGATCTCTCATTTATTTTACATAACAGTACAAGCTGAATGATTACTAACCTGCCTGGTGGCGCAGCCTTAGCAGCCTATCTGCATAGGCTTGCTGATTCGCAGTATGGACACCTGCAGCTGTGAAGTCAATTGAGTGATATTGAGACATACCTATCCATAGTATAGACTAGAAGAGCAATTCTTACATACTTAATTCCATGGCTATTTACTCAGTAGTGGGGCATTTTCCATCTCACAGGCCTCCTGGATAAACTGGTCTAGTTGACCTGCCTTGCATCTCTTCAGGTCTGCGTGGTGGTGTCTGACCTGCTCAACAGTCCAAGGGACACCTGTGACACTGGTGAGTTCATGAGCTAGATGGTCCCAGGCTTCTGCTTTGTATTGGGTGCCCTGGTACTGGCCCCGCAGGAGTCTATCCTCATGATTATGGACAAGGAGCCAAACCATTACTTTTGACTCCTCAATGCCCCAACGTTGCACTCGAAAACGAGAGCCCTCTCCAGCACTGGCCATTGCTGCCTGCAGATGAGACCTACAACCAGTTATGGCAAGTATTCCTGCCTATGGAGCTTAAATATGCATAATTTCCCGCACTTATTTGTGATTGGCCAGTTTTGAAAAAACTCAGCTGAAGGCACACCTGCTTACCAATGGGTAAACTTCCATTGATATGTATATGTGTGTTGAAAGTGCATGCTTATGAAAAGTTGTCATGGCTTAGTGGTTCAGTACTGTGATTATGGTGCACAGTATCCCAGATTCGAGGCCTTTCATTGCTTTTTATTTTACTACTGGCCAGACCAGCTAGGAGGTGTGGCTGTGTTTAGCCGACTTTGCTCAGCTTTGCCCAGTGTTGCTCTACGTTGCTCTACAGTGCTCTATGTTTCCTGATGTTGCCCGACGTTGCGCTAGTTAGCACGGTGTGCAGCTCCGCGCAAACATGTTCTGTTTGCGCTAGTTTGCACGGTGCGCAGCTCCGAGCAAAACTATTGCACTAGTTAAATCAGTGCTCAGCTATGAGCAATTATACTTAAATATGCTTAATACTGGTAAACTTTGCTTAGCAGTGCTTCACATTTCTTAAGATACGTTACTTATGCATTCATCAGTATGAGTAACCATTTCACCTTCTTATATATATATATATATATATATATATATATATATATATATATATAAAAAAAAAATTCGTTAACTACTACATAGGCCATTTCAATGCTTTTAACTAAAATTTAAATGATAAATGTCAAGAATTATTTTTATATACAGATTTCCAACAGAAAATAGAAAGGGGAGTGGTGGGACTCAAACCGGGAATGCCTCCTCTTTGTGTGAAGGCTCGACCACTATGCTATTGCTATTTTGCTTAATTTGCATATAAGTTTCTTATTATCCTCTTCGATGTCTAAACTGCTAACTGTAGCTAAGCAATGGGCAAACCCATGCAAACACGTGCAAATACGAGCAGCTATATCGGGAATAATAAAAAAAATAAATAAAAGTTTTACATTTTATAATTGTACATGAGTTTAGAATGTGGGGGAGTGTAGTGTTGGGTATGTACACATTTGTGCGGACTCGCTCATGTCAGTTGACATTTCCCAATTGAGAAACTTGCAGGGGCATGGATTTTTGGACTGCTTGGCACTCGTACATGCTCCGTGTTAGCCTTAGAGTTGAGGCAGCGCACCCTCATTAATATGCATGGCGCGCTGCCATCTTACTCTTAGACTGGCGTTTCCGTCTAAGACTAATTTAGTCTTACATGGAGGATTCTTGAATCCTGGGCAGGTTTGTTAGGTTTATAACATAAAAAAAATCCCCCAGACTCTTTGGCAGGGAACATGTGAGGGAGTCATGCAAGCTAGAGTTCAAAAGCCTGTAATCTTTGCAAATCCTGCTTGGCTGGAAAAAAGTCACCTGGGAATCTGTCAGCTTCAGTTAGGAGTACAAATAGCAAGTGCATTGTGACAGCAGCAGTTGATGTACCCTTATCGTGAATGTATTAGGGCTCAGAGGGCAGTTGGTAAAGTTAAAATTTGAAGTTTTAAGCTCAAATTTAAATTTAAAGTTGAAATAAGTTCAGGCAATTTCCCAGCAGTCAAACCTGCTATTGGTGAGAGCAGTATGTCAGAAATGGGGCAGAGGAAACCACCCTGGAAACCTTTTAGATAGTCGCTAAAGATGCACCAAGATGATTCAGTTATAAAATTGTAAGTGAATGGACAGAACTTGACTTATTCTGCAGACATTTGTAAAGCATTAAGGGATTGCTGTGTAGAACTATATATCCCAACATCCACTCCAATAGAGATAATGGAAGAAACTGTGACAAGAGTTGCTCAATCTGTTCTCAAAGAAATCAAGTATATAGCCTACTCATATCCATATTTTCAACTGAATTAAGACCCTAAAGGTTAAACCATCTGAAAGGAATCAGGACCAGATTATTTAACTGGAAGCTTGCATAAATTCTTTTGTAGTGAACTAGTACCCCATAATTAGTCAAGTTAATTAATTAAATGTTTAGCACTAAGAGAACCCCTCCCCCCAAGCAGGCAAGAAAAATAGTTTTTCTAAGCTGAGCAAAGATCCCGATGAATTCTATAATCACTGGCCTATTTTTCTCACTAATTGTGAGGCTAAACTTTATACAAAAATGTTGGTGGCTACCTTTCAGCCCCTTCTCCCTAATTTAGCACATCCTGTGCAAGCTTGATTTGTGAAGGGCATGTCAAGTGTTGATTACCTCTGGACCTTTAAGATTTATTTGTAAGCCCAGGTGATAGTGCATTCTTTGGCAGCTCAGGCTTTGACAATTAAAAAAATATATATTTTGTCTCAGTACAATAGGAATATATTGAGAAGTTGCTAGGCTGTATACAATTCCTCAAGGCATTTATTAAAGTTGTCAATTTAATCAGCAAACCCAACAACGTAATTCCACAAAGATGTAGTACAGGATGGCACAACAACTCCTCGGCTGGAACAGAGCTCAGTTTATTTATCCAATATAAATTACTCCAATGAGTTACTTCAATGACAAACACAAGACAACTTTTAAAAAACGTATAAAACTTGATGAGTTAAGCTCTTTCATCTGACAATTTGCAGACTTCATCAGAACTACAATATTTGTTCAACTGGCTGCTTTTATACACACTCGTATCATTTTGGCGCCTTTGGCTTATTTAAAATTTTTAAAGTGATATCAACTTAAAAACTTGAAAATATACTATGCAAAACATGCAATGTTAGCGTAATACATTGTGCATATAACTCAATACTGAATACTACCCTTGTTCATAAAACCACTTGATCAGTCTGGGTATATAGAAAAATGTAAATAATACATACATAAAAAATACATAAAAAATGCATACATAATTTATACGTGATATTCACGCTTGGATGAAATATCCCATGACACTTGATATAAAATTAATAACAGTAAATGTTCAAAATTGATGTTGATATAGATAAATAAATAAATAGATAGATTTAATAAATAAATACACTTCATTTATTTATTTATTTGTTATTAAGTTAATTATATGTAAAAATACATTTACTGTTTGCTGCCTTGAGTAAATTCTTTAAAAACACCTAATGCATACTTCCTATATGTCACATAAAAACGTCTTAATGTTTATATAGTCATTAATGCCAGGGAATCTGGTGGCATCAGTTAATATTTGCCATTTACTTTCTTTTTTAGCTAACATGGCCTTCAAGTTGCCACCCCTTAGCGTGAAATTCACTTGGTCTATAATAATAAATTTAAATTTGTGAAGTGCACCATATTTGATTGCATGTCTACTAACGGCGTTCTTTTTGTCTTTGTTTTTACTACTGTACATGTGTACATAAATAAGACATCTTAACCGCCTTTCCGTTTTTCCTTTAAAAAACGCGGAACATGTGTCACAAGTTGCCATATATACCACAAATCTAGTGTTACAGTTACCTGCCCTACCATTAATATATGTACCATTAAAATTATCTAATCTACATCCATCCTTTTCATTAATATAACTACACTGCTTACAAGTATCACACTTCATGGTTTGTTTTTTTCTTTTTTGTGGTTTCATGATATTGATATCAATTTAGTGGATATTATTACTGAGGTGAAATTATTTTGTCGTAGACTTAATTTAGCAATACAGTTTGAAAAAGAGGATTCAGACAAGGCAGGTGGTAGTAGCAGAAGCACTAATACACTTAAGAAAAAGAGCACGTATATACCACCGAGTAATCCTATTATAGCGAGTTTTGAAAAAATGGTTAGTCAAGAAATTTACAGTCTTTTTAAGACTCACAACATGGAACACAGAAAGGATAGTAATGACAATTTAACTACAGGGGAGTGTGAGTGTTTAAAAACTCTCATTAATAACAAAGAAGTGAGGGTTATGAAACCCAATAAAGGGGGTGGGATCGTAATATATAATAAGTTGGAATATATAAATGAAATATACATTTTATATCAATCGGGTAAATACGAGACCATCTCCCTTAACAAACTTAATATAGGATACAGACGTATAGACCTAGCCTTAGAAGAATATCTCATTGACCACAGAATTGTGCAGGAGGTATACCAGTATTTGAAGGTTGAATATCCTACACTGGCCACTATTGTGGGAATTCCAAAGATACATAAGAACTTGGAAAATCCCCCATTTAGACCCATCATATCTGGCAGCAAATCCAAACCCTTTCCTTTGGGTGTTGCCATAGATAGATGGGTCAAACCAGTGTATAATAATATATTGCATTTGATTAAAGATTCCTGGGTGTTTCTTAGTAAACTAACTTCTAATATTTGGAACAGGAAGCTTATCTTTATCACGATAGATGTAATAGATCTTTTTTCATGCATCCCTAAAGAAATAGGTTTGGAATACTTTAGTAACAGCTTGAGAAAATGTTCAAATTTGGAATGGGACAAGATTTGCCTCATCACTGACATGATGGGTCTAGTGTTGGACCACAATTATATATATTTTAAGAATTAATTTTTCAAACAAAAAACAGGCGTAGCCATGGGAGCGTCATGCGCCCCTATATTTGCAAATTTGGTAATGCTTGAATGGGAGACAGAATTTTTATTTAGTAGTGAATATTACAAATACATTAAATATTACACGAGATTCTTAGATGACCGATTTGTTTTATGGGATGGACCTATTCACCTTATAGATCCTTTCATCACATACCTCAACAACACTACGAGTTTTTTAAAATTTACATACAATTACAATGTAAACGGTATAGCATATTTAGACACTTACATTAGCCATGGAGAAAATGGTTTTGTATCCAGTATATATAGAAAGGAGACGTTTTCAAATGATTATTTAGAGTTCAACAGTAACCATCCAAAACATGTGTTTAAAAATATATTTAAAGGGCAGTGTATCAGGGCTGCCCAAATGTCATCAATGAAGGATATTATGTTACATGAAATTCAGTATATTAGATCTATGTTTAGTGTCAGGGGTTACCCTGAACATTTACTTACTGATGTGGCTAGATATATCAGTTCAGAATGGGGTATAAAGTATAAACTCCTATTAGGAAACTCAACTATTTCATTGTGTGGTAATAAAGACAACAAGGAGCAAACACATAGGGTATGTGTATTAACGTATTCTCCAGTGGCAAAAGTTATAGAGAATATTGTAAAACAGCATTGGAAAATGATAGTGATGGAAGAGAATATAGCATAGAAAGTAGGTATATTTCCAAAATTTACATACAAGACAGGTCCAAATTTGAAAAAGATGATAGAGTATAATGTTCATGAAACCACAAAAAAGAAAAAACGAACCATGAAGTGTGGTACTTGTAAGCAATGTAGTTATATTAATGAAAAGGATGGATGTAGATTAGGTAATTTTAATGGTACATATATTAATGGTAGGGCAGGTAACTGTAACACTAGATTTGTGGTATATATGGCAACTTGTGACACGTTCCGCGTTTTATATAGGAAAAATGGAAAGGCGGTTAAGATATTGTATTTATGAACACATGTACAGTATTAAAAACAAAGACAAAAAGAACGCCCTTAGTAGACATGTAATCAAATATGGTGAACTTCACAAATTCAAATTTATTATTATAGACCAAGTGAATTTCACGCTAAGGGGTGGCAACTTGAAGGCCATGTTAGCTAAAAAAGAAAGTAAATGGCAAATATTAACTGATGCCACCAGATTCCCTGGCATTAATGACTATATAAGCATTGAGCCATTTTTATGTGGCATATAGGAAGTAAGCATTAGGTGTTTTTAAAAATTTACTCAAGGTAGCAAACAGTAAATGCATTTTTACATATAATTAACTTAACAACTGAATAAATAAATACACTTCATTTATTTATTTATCTATTCATTTATTTATTTATTTCAACATCAATTTTGAACATTTACTGTTATTAATTTTATATCAAGTGTCATGGGATATTTCATCCAAGCGTGAAAATCACGTATAAATTATGTATGCATTTTTTATGTATTTTTTATGTATGTATTATTTACATTTTTCTATATACCCAGACTGATCAAGTGGTTTTATGAACATGGGTAGTAGTCAGTATTGAGTTATATGGAGCGCAATGTATTACGCCAACAATGCATGTTTTGCATAGTATATTTTCAAGTTTTTAAGTTGATATCACTTTAAAAATTTTAAATAAGCTAAAGGCGCCAAAATGATACAAGTATGTATAAAAGCAGCCAGTTAAACAAATATTGTAGTTCTGATGAAGTCTGCAAATTGTCAGATGAAAGCGCTTAACTCATCAAGTTTTATACGTTTTTTAAAAGTTGTCCTATGTTTGTCATTGAAGTAACTCATTGGAGTAATTTATTTTGGATAAATAAATTGAGCTCTGTTCCAGCCAAGGAGTTGTTGTGCCGTCTTGTACTACATCTTTGTGGAATTTATTAAAGTTGTCCAGACACTTTATTCCATGCTTCATCCATGAATGCTATCTAGTTCATGTTTGTTAATGCCATTTCTCCTTAATAAGGGTACATAGCAGGGGTGCTTGCTTTCACCCACCTTGTTCATATTAGCAACTGAGCCTTTACCCCAGTGCTTGAGAGGTAACCCTCAGGTATCTGACTGGTCTACTGTAGGTGAGAAGTTACAGGTTTTATTTCTTGCTGATGGCTATGTTATTTTTTCTGAGGTTCTTTCACAGGATATACGTGAAGTTGACGATATCTTGCTATAATTTCAGGTTTACCAATCAACTGACAAGACAAAGACTTATGCTGCTAATGAGGAGGTGTGGCTTAATCTGTGTACTAGCATTTACATTACATTTAGTAGTTTTTCATAGCCTTCTAAATATTTGGGAATCTTCATTCACCCTGCCATGTTGCAGCTTATCAAAATAACTTAAACCCACTCTGAGATTTATACATCTCAGTACAATTTTGGAGACATCTGAATCTTCCTGCGGTAGAGAGAATCAATGCAATTAAAATGATGTTCACTCCAAAAGTATATTACATTCTTTGCCATATACCAACGCCCTATACTAATTGATGGTTAGTGAAGATTCAAGATTTGGTAGTACTGTTTATGTGGGGTTGGAAACTTACCCATAATTCTAATAAGTATGCTATTTTTGTCCAAAAAAAGTGCTACAGTTGGTGAATTTGCACTTATATACCTCCACATTCATAATGCTTATGTTTTTTTTTTTCAACTCACTTACTGAGATCACCATTCCTTACAGCGTAAGCTAATTTGTAGCCTGTCAGTCTCGGGGGTAAGTTGATATATGGTGACAGTTCCACAAATGCTCAGTGAATAGCACTGCTTGTCAGTGTTTTTTTTTTTTTTTTTTTTCTGGCTTAGAGGGATTTTTTTTCGAAATTACCTGGAACTCAGTATCATTGGTTCTTAGACATCCTATGAGTCATTCCTGACACTCTAGGAAACAGACAGGAATTTTACTTTTGATGGACTTGGTAGAGCTAGTAAGGGATGAGACCACATTCTATTCATTCTAGGCAGAAAAGGAGTAATTTGTGCTAAGTTCCAGAGACAGGTGGTGCTACTTACAGATAAGGCATGTAGTTTTGACATCCCTGCTGGGGCCAATGATATCTGAGAATCCAAAATTTCTTAAGGAACATGTTGGCAATCTAGTTAAAAGAGATTGTGAAAGTCCCTGTAACAGGGTGTCATTGTACTACTGAAAGGCTTTCAGCTCAAGCAGTTTAAATTCACTGTGGTATATGAACAGCATATTACAAGGTTTTGGGAAACTGTAGTATTATTATTTCTGAGACTGCAACTGAATATCAGATTCAGCTCGTGGCCCATTTAAGGCACTTATCCTCCTTTATGGAACATGAACTGAAACTGGTACTGTGTCACTCTGAACAGAGGAATAAAGCAATGACTATGGTCTAGCTGAAGGGAATTTAATTTAATGGCTCAGGTGACTGATAGAGTGACAGGGGAGGGATAGATATGTCCATCCTTGGGATGTGTAGTTATGTGGGCACACCTCGTGGCAATCCCTGATGGAAGTTAAGGATGTCGCATTGAGTTATTTTGTCCAAGGAAGGAAAAGGGGTATGGCCCTGGCAAAGCCGACACAGAGAAAGGCCGATACACCATATACCTCCATTGCACACCCGCACCTCAGAAGTAGCCACATTGGCCACAAAGGAGGGGGTAATAAGGAAGGCCTAAAGTAGCCCACCTCCTGGCTGATGGTGGCAGGCAAGACCCCAGGCCATCCTTAGTTTCTGTGACCAAACCCCAGCTATATCTGAGTTAGTCTAGGGGGCACAGGGAAGCTTGCATATCTGGAACAGACATGGGGCACTGGGTAGCAAGGCAGTAGGATGAAATACAGGAGTGAAAACTGCTTCAAAAATGAAATTGGTAAGTGGTGGATGTTGGTCTTTGGTTCATAGCATAAAGCTAATTTATTTTACATGTTAGAGTCCATAGAGATGGACTAGATCTTTCTACTTTACCTGTGCTGCCATATACTGTGCATAAACACACCTGAAGGGTATGATGAATTACTTGCAGGTTGCCCACTGCATTTGTGTTGCTGGTTATGACTATTGTGGTGATCAGAAGAAGTGGTGTAGTACTGACAGTTGGGTCCTGGGATTGCTCATGGTAGTGATTTATGTTGATCAGCATACAGCATGCTATGAATGTCTGGAAGGCTGTAGTGGGGGCATACTGCAGTGACTCCCCCCAACCCAAGACATGTTCAGTGGAGGCAGGACTTCAACATACTAAATAAATTCTCTACCTAATTTTTGGTTTGAGCATGGGCAATGTTATACTGTGTTCAACCATGCATTGTGAGTTCTGTGTGGGTGTCACCAGACAGGGATCCAGGGGTAACCTACATCACCTGCAACATGTTACAGACAGTGGGATTGATTGTGTGGTTAGTGTTGTCCCCGTTATGTACATGGCTTTGGTAATGTAGGTGCACCACTATATGTCCATGCAGGAAGTGGTGCACTGTGGACAAATGGGTTATTAACCACTGTTTGACGCATACTATCTAGCAACTAAAGCAATGATAGTTCTGTCTATCCAATTTAGTATATTGAAATAGCAGGGATGTGGTATGTGCAACACCCAACCACAGTAGCTGGGAAGAGAACCTACAGTGTGATGAGCTTCATGTCAGTGGTTGTGATCTATCTTTATCTACAATAGGCAGAAATAACATGAGCTGGGTAGATAAAAGTATGTTATAAATTTCATGTCATAAATCAGACAAAAGGGCAGGCACTGTCAGTATAACTGCAGAGAGGGTAGGAACTTAGGCGGTACTCAGAATGTGAAATCATATACAGAACATAGCAGAAAAGCAAACAAGTCAAGTGCTTGGCTGGTTGGTATCACTATGTACTATAAGGAATCTAGATATGAAGATGGGGAGCTGCAAATAGTGATGCTAGAGGGAAGAGGGATACTGCTAGTACTGAAGATATGCAATAGGGTTGGGCAAGGTGGTACCACGGATACAGGCTGTTCAGAAATGACAGAGTGAGGAGGGATGGTAAGGCGGTATTGATTTATGTAAAGAAAAGCGCAGAATGCAAGGTCAAAAAAGAATGTGGGATACCATTCTACGCAGAAGGTAATGAAGCTGCAAGGAACATAATGCAGAGTAAGTCCCCTGTGAGTTAAGGTAGATAAAGCAGGACATAGGATGATCTGTGCAGTGGATTAGCTCACTGACTCTTCAAAGGAAGAGGTTAAGAGACTTGTGGTGAGAATAAACAGTGCAAGATAGGATGATAAAGGGTATACTGCTGTGTGTTAACCCACTCCTTCTTCAATGGAATAGGGTAAGAAATTTCAGACAGAATATAACAGCAGGACATAATGAAGAAAGAAATATTGAATATGAAATCACCACGAACTGAGATTCTGTGTTCATGAGTAGTGAGAGAGGACAATGAAGATGATGAAGATTTGGGTATGTCACAGGACTATACCAAAATACCAGAAGGAGGAAGTTCTGAATGTGGTCTTTAATGAAGTAGAAGAAGTCAGGGATGTTCAAGTAAAGGTGCAAAAAAAAGATATAATGACAGCCTTTTGTTTTGTTTTATGATTGGGGTTTAAAGGACGGAAGGTTAGAATTCAAAGACAAAAATGTCAGTGTGAAATTTTATGAAACAGAAGTATGCTGACTTAGGAAAGGTTAAAAGATGTGTTAGAGATTTGTAGAAAAACACGAGTCAACAATCTATGGGAATGGGTCAGTCATGCAGTTCTCTGCGTGTCTATGGTCAAGGGTTTGAAAAAGGCAACAGCATAAGAAGGTACACTTGACTGCACTGGAATATGGGCTGAGCAATTTTGACAAAAGAACATATAAGAGATGTAAAGAGCAGGTGATGGAAAAGGATCAGTACAGGGAGACAAGTAGAAAGGTGACAAAATAGATGAGGACAGTAAAGATGCAATTTGAAAAGGAGGTCAGTAAAGATGCAAGCTGAAAAGAGTTTGTAGATGTAGTCAAGAAGGAGAATTACATTTTTTAAAAGAGAACAGGATGGGGATCTTGCTGAGCTAGGACTGGAGGGAGATGATGGACAACAAGGTAAAGGTAGAAATATTGGAAAGATATGCATCTGTCTTAATAGAGGAAGGGGAAGTGATGAGGCCAGCTGAAAAGATTGCATGGCAGAAATGAAAGAACAGTGGATAGTCTTCAGGAAATAGTCAGGGAAGATGTTGAGGGACTACCTAAGGAAGGATGGGGCACAAGACCCAACTGGTTTGCATCATCAGGTCTTCAAAAACCTGGTTAGTGTGCAGGTGGTTCTCCTAAAGGAGATTTTCTGCAGATTACTTGCTAGTGCAGAATTGTCTTAGGAGTATAAGAAGGCAAGAGTGATGCCCTTATACAATGAGGGGAGTAAGAAAAATCCACAGAATCAAAGGGTTGTTAGCCTAACGACTGCAATAGGGAAAGCCAAAGAGAACATCTTAAAAGGAAGTATATTTCTTTCCTAGAGGTCAACATTCTCCAGGACAACTACCAGCATGGGTCCATGTCCTGAAGGAATTTTCATTAAGACCCAGTCTAGTATTTCAATCCTGTTATCGAAGAACATGGCAGTGGAGTTCTGGCACACATCATCTACATGGACTTCATCAAGGTCTTCAACTCAGACTCACAAAGATGCCTACTAAGAAGGCTGCAAAGATTGGAAACAAAATGAACTTGAGGAAAGGAATTGTTCTTTGGAAACATGGGGTTGTGATCACAGTGACAAATTAATCAAAAAGGTAAGTGTGTGTGTGTCTTTTGGCTTTTCCCGGTTAGGGGTCACCACAGTGGAACTCCGGTCCCCTAATGATTGGCAGTTGATTTTTTTACATGCCAAGTTGCTGGCCCTGACGCACAACCTTCAACGAAGGTATGCCCATGCACGCATGTCTCCACACAGAAGACGCTCTAGCTGAGAATCGAATGGGATAACGTCTTGCTGTGAGGTGACAACGCTACTGCAGCACCACCACCGCGAGTTAAGGTTAGTGGCTAGTAAATAAACACAGGGCTCTCTCATTCAGTACTCATGGAAGTGTTCACTTTAGAGTGAAAAGGACCAACTTTGTAGCTGATAACACAAGCATGTAGGGATACTGGATTGTAAGAAGGAAAGATTTAAAAAGCTGATCAAATGAGCTGAGTGATGGCCATCATGGTTTAGTAAGACAAATGTAAAGCATTGCAAATTAGCCATAATAAATCCCACTGTAATACATTTGGGTGGGTGAAACTAATTGCAATAGAACAGGAAATGGTTCTGAAGAGGCTGATCACATTTCATTAATAAAGACTACCAGGAGAAAGGCAAGAAGATAGTGTTGGTAGTAAATAGAATGTAGTGGTGACTCATCAAGAGGATGGACTCCAGAAGCAATGAGAGCATGCTTTCAGTCTTCTACACCCTGAGCAAGTCATGCACTGAGAACTCTATGCAGTTCTGGAGGCCATACAAGGAATTGGATATCAGTTTCCTTAAAGGAATTCAGAAGAAATTTACCAGAAGTAAATTACGATGGAGGACAAAAGGTTTAATCACAGATTAGAGAGGTAGGAGCTATTCTTAGTAGAGACGAGATGACACAAGGGACAACGAACATGGTACTGGTAAAAATGATCTTGTTGAGGAGAAGGGGAGTGGGTCATCTGAAAACAAAGGGCAGGAGGGCACACATGTAGGAAACTGTAGGTGTGAACTTCTTGGATTTGTTTACAGATTTCCTCTTACTGTTGATTCACTGAACATTGAACGTAAAACAGAAAAAAAATACTAAACAAGGATGCTTGATACAACTAAAGTAATAACAGTAGTATAACAACAAATGCATATCCTGAATTACTAGATAAATCACATCAGATAGCCAAAAATCTGCCCTTGGGTTTAGAGATGCCTCCTTAAATACACAACTTTTTCAGTGATCATCTGCTTAAGGCCATCCAAATAGAAAATTCTAAAAGCATAGGACTTGAAAGGAAAACTAAAGAATTCCATAAGATTTAAGCAAGACATACGAAACCACTAATAGGCCCTAAGTGGCAAACCAGAGAACATAAGTGAGGCAATATGATACAAGTTCTTTTGGGTGTGTGGAGGAGTTATACATGATATAGAGGGAAGGGCATAAGGGCTATATATTTGTAGATCAAATTAAAACAGCCAGTGAAAGCTTCAAAGTACTATTCCAATGTGCTAGTGAATAAGTGTGCCTGTAATTATCTGCTCATTAGAATTTTGAATCAACTGCAAGCAATCAGGTTCCTAATCTGCAAGTTTAACAGTGGGGTAGTCACAGGATTCCAGGTTCTATGACATCAGGTAGGACACCTTTAGCCAAGACTTTAGGTGGTAATAGGTGTATCATATGGACGATGTTCCAAAGCCAGAAGCAATCAGACTTTAATACAGCTGAGACTTAGGCCTTGCCTTTTAGGCTGTCATCTAATTTAGTCCCAATAAGGCACAAAGTCAAGCATGTGACATTGAAAGATGATAAATGGATTTAGAGTTGGGAGGTTAAAGCCACTGACAGTACAGTCATGGCTGTACTAAGCTTGAGCCATCTTCTAACCATTCAGTTGTGGATGCATGAAATTATGAAGTGAATGCCTTGTCTCCTTGAAGCTGTGGATCCTCAGTACAACAGGGTACTGCAATCCTTTCCCCTTAATGTAGTCATCAGGAAAAACAAATCCGTAAAGAAAATAATTAGACCCAAAATGGAAGAATGTGGTACACTCCATTCTATAAACAAGGATGATGAGAAGTCATTTCTACCATATATAACCAATTCTGAACATCCACACAAGTAGGAGGAAAGCCACTTGAAACTAGTTCATGAAACAATAGCTGGCTAAGCATTCTAACAGAATCCTGTGGTAAGCCATGTCAAAAGCCACTATGAGATCAAGGAAGACTGGAAATTTTAGAAAATTGTTCATTTTAAACCATGAGTAGATCATTGAACTCCCGTCAACCATCTCTGTACAGTTATTGACAGTGAAACCAAACTAGAAAGCATCAGGTAATCTGTGTGTCATGAATTGAATCAAGCTTTACATGAATCATCTTCTTCAAAACAATGCAGATTAAGGGAAAATTGGCAATTGATGCTTATTGTTAAAGCTGTCAATGTCCAAGGATAGCTTCTTCACAATGGAGGTAACTATAGTCTTCTTCAATTAAGGTTGTGAAACACTAAACTTAGGTGATTGTACAGAGCAGGGCCCAAAATGTCCATTAGATTTCACTGAATCTTTCCACAGGTAGATAGCAAATCTTGGAGTTGTGATAGGGAAGAAAGGCTAACTGGGAACATGTTTTTGGGAGTATGAATTGGTAGACTTTAAAAGTTCCCTACAGAGTATTTTGTCATAAATATTGGGAAAGCACATGGCTGTAATGAATGAATGATTCTGCTGAGCTGGGACATAGGATCTGACTTGCCTAGACTTAGTAAGGCCTTATTGAGTTGAATTCTACTGGCTGCCAAAAAAGCAATTACTAGAAAATGGAAATCAAAATCTAAAGCAACTATAGTTGAAGTACTAAACATTGTAATAGGAATAAAAAGCACTACTAAAAGTGGTATCTTTACAAAAGGTAAGAAGCAAATTACATAGAAATAAATGGAATTTGTGAGAAATTGCATTTAGAATAATGTTCAGCAGAAGGGGTGAGATTTAAGAGTAAGTAGGAAATGAGCAATTTATGTAATGGAGTAAATGACAGTTACTATATAGAAAGAAAGAAAACATGTATGTAATGTATAATGTATATAAATGAAAAATATGTTAATATGATTTGTTTTATTTTCTATTAATGTATGTATGCCTATGTCATAAGTGGCAATTATTATTTTCTGATCAGATATATAATCAGCTGAAAAAAGTACAGAGTTTAGTTCACAACTTTTCTAATGAATGTCAAAAAGTATGCAAACAAATGCAGACTAATAATAATGTCAAAAAGAGATCAAAGCTTATCAGCACTGTTGACAGATCACATCACTTGTCCAGGAAGCAATTCTTATACAAAACTTGAAATGATGCAGTCAGGTGTGTGTAAGAACCTGCTAGTGGTGTGGCAGTGAGATCTCATTCTTCTGGTGAATGCACCCTCTGCATGCCAAGATAGGGGCGATCAGAATCTCAACCTCCTAGAAAAATGCTGCTGGCTGCTTTACCTTAGATGAAATCTCCCTGGTCGGAAAAGTTGCCTTCTTACAGGTGATTTCCATTTGTAACAAAGCACTGTGTTAGTCAATCTAAGCTCATCTTCCAGCAGTTGGAAATGGAATCATCAATACTTCCAGCTTTGCTATAGCTTGACACTGTACCAGGGCTCATAAGCTCCCAGATATAATGGATGACTATGACAGAGGGTGAAGAGATCCAGAGAGGGAGTTAAAGTCAAATTATATGTAAACATTAACTCATCTGAATTTTCCACACTGATCTCCACAGAGAATTGAGGCGGATTTATATATATATTTTTATTTGACACAGATAAATATGTACTTGGATTTTTTGCCATATTTGCTGTTGGTTTTGTTAAGTATTAGTTGGTATTCACTGGATGATTGTAGTTTTCTAGTAGGGATGCAACAGGCAAGCAAGATCTTGGGAAGAGTTAAATTAAATTAATCTGTGGGTAAATATGACCTGTATGTATCAGAGTTTCTTTAATAGGTTTATCCACTTATGGTTGTTAAATATAGTGCAAGGGGAAGAGGAGTTTGGTTTAATAACAGCAAATTTAGGAATTTTGTGGTAGGGTGAGCTGAGTAGATTGGTTGTGACACTTCTCAGTTTGCCCACTGCTATTGGTGTATATATAGCATTTGACTGAAAGCTGAACTGACACAGAAAAGAATGGACTACTGGAATACATATGTCCATAGATTCAGAGGTTCATAGGCAAGCACTAGGCTAGCTGCCCCTGTGGGCCATTTTAAGCTTAGCCAGTCTCCCTTTTTGAGGTGAAAATAACCTATCCTATCTGATTATAGATTGGCCTTACCCATCCCTTGGTCAATAATTATGTATTACCCCTAATGAGAATAACTGGGATCATGCCATAGATAATTTGAGGGAACCATGCATGGAATAAAGCATTTAGGAGCTGCCTCTGTCCATTAGTAGTACAGGAGGTAGGCCAGGGGTGAATTTTCTATTTCTAGCCCATAGATCTAAGTTGTGCTATCTGGATAGGGAGTCTGTTCCACTGCAGCAGCAATGTCTCCGAGATATACCTGTCCCTCCAAACTACTCTGTTGATATTGAAGAAGAGGTTTAGATCCCTAGACCAAGTAGTTCTGATGCCATTTGACTTGATGATGTGCAGTAAATACATCAGTAATGGGTTGGAGGATGCCATTCATGCCAGACACAGGTCATCTCTTAAGAGTCTGTATGATATTGAGTATAGTGTCTGGGCTTTGAGCTGGTCCACATAAAACATGTAGTTTAAGCCTTGTATCTTTTAATAAGGGATCTCTGTGGGCATTCCAGTTGCTGCATGTGTCAGGACAGATACATGCAAAAGGAGGTATTATACTCAATGACTGGCCTATTGAAGGATTAATAAAGGGGAACAATGACATCCCTAAATGTAGACACAATCCCTTTGTTGATAAGATATACAATATAGAAGGACTTTCTCCCAACAATAGACACATGCTGGTAACAATTTAGGTCACTGTCCACATAAGTTCCCAAATCCCGAACAACTGGGTCATCTCTTAGTGAAGTATTCTAAATTTGGTAGTTCCTTAGGTAGATGACCTCCCAAAGAATGCAGTAATGCATTTTTGGCATTTAGTTTCAGTTCATGATTTTGGTACCACTTATTTATTTTAAACAAAACTTCTGCAGGATAGTTAAGTCATTTATGGCTTCAATGCCTGCTCCTAGCATTCAGTCATCTGCAAACTTAGTAAGCCAGAACCCTTTAGTACTGGCTTTTACTTCAGAAAAGTAGTGAGGTCCCAGCACAGAACTCTGTGGGGACTCCACTGGTGGCTGGTGTCTTTGTGGAGATAAGTTCCCTTTGATCACCAGCATCCTATCTGTGAGCCAGCTGGCAATCCTGCAGGTGAAAGTATTCATGAGGATATGGGACAGGTTGAAATATTTGGAGTGGAAACTGAAGGACTTATGAAACTGAATATTAACTAAACTTAAAAAGCAGACTAGATAGGGTGACTTGTTTCCTGGTATCAAATGTAATGTAATGCTCTTTCCATAACTAATGCTGTTTCACAAAAAAAAAAAAAAATAGGTAATACTGTTCTTGTCCTGTTTACTGTATAACAGAACCTTTCTTGTAACAGTTTACCCTGGATATAGAGTAATGCATGTATCTGGTATGCTTTGTATTTATCTGTGTGTGCATGTGTATGTGTGTGCGTGTGTGTGTGTGTGTGTGTGTGTGTGTGTGTGTGTGTGTGTGTGTGTATGCACACGTGCATGTTTTAGCTAAACTGTTGTTGCATCACATCACCTAAGTTTATCTAAACTCATGCTGCATTACCAAAAGTCTATGAATTAACAGAGTCTGCAGTGTTTAGAGATATATATTATGTACATTACAGGCAGCTGTGAGTGGGGATTTCACACAAATGTTAGCAGTGATAGTTATTTATGTGAGTATCTTGCTCTGAAAAGGAGTGAGGAAGTATTAGATGTCAAATTACTAAGAACTAAGTTCAGAACAAATAGGGCAATTGAGTATGAACCCTATCAGAAAGGGTTGTTAAACAATGGAACACATGCATTCCAACATCAGAAACTATGCTACCTTACAAAATGTTAAACCTTAATTACACAGATTTTATGGAGACAATATCACAACATATGTATGTGTGTACATCCGCCATCCGTAGTGTGTCATCAAAGGTTGACAAGCAAGTAGTTCAGTTATCCCGTAAGCAATAAAACATCTGCTACATCTGAATGTGAAGGAATGTGAGGCAGTTGTTGCTTGATTTTGTGCGGGTGAGACTGACCTTATTAGTAGAGAGCACATATATGCAATCTATTTGTGATATTATAGTGATCACAGATAACCACTTCTGCCTATTGCCAACTCTTAGGTTTGATATATTAGCTGTTTTGAGGCTATGCATTTGATTTGATGATTTTATACATACTGTATGATCTTTGTATGAGCTGGATCTACTGATTACTTTATTCCTGTACAAAAGTTCTTAGTGGTGTTATTCTCTGAAGAATGTGATCCCCACTAAAGAGGGCAACTTCCCACAGCTATTTAAAATATGCATTGATAATTCCTGTATTAATGAAACAATTTCTTAATCTCTTTATTCTGGAGTATTATCATCTTATCTGTAACATAATCTTTATTGAAAAAGTTACTGGGTTAGCTTAACTTTGGCTTGACTGACCTTCTCATGGCCTCTTGGGTCTTTATCAGTCCAGCTTCAAGAAGTGAATTAATACTCAGACTGTTTTAACTATAGCAGTTAGTGTTAGGCTTGAAGTAGAAATCATTTGTTATATTCTTTATTGGTCTCCCTTGATCTCTGCACATCATACAAAACTGTTGACCACAGGGTCTTTATAGACCATTTGCATTCCCATTATGGTCTAACTTCTACACTCCTCAGCTCATTGCCTCATATGTTGTCCCTAGAAACAATTATTTCCTGTGCTATTTTCAGTTGTCTAGGGTTCCATTATGATTGCCTTGTTACTCACAGACTATGTTTCCTTTAGAAAATGCCATTCTAAGAGAGGTAACATAATTATCAATAATGCATGTGATTGCAACTGTATATTTCCCTTTCTCTGAAATGTATGTCAGCATGTGCATCATTAGAAGACACACCACGTCATTTTGTTTCACCTACAGCATGATTTAAGCAAAAAAAAAATAGATTGGTGTCTGATGTATACAATTTGGATTCAGTCTTGAAGATCAGCCATTACTTATGGCTCAGGTGGTGGGTGTTGTAAAATCTTGTTATTACCTGAGGAATATTGCTTTAAATAAATATGTAGTACTGAGTACTTTGCTGTAGCATGTGCTGTTGTCATTGTGATTGCATTATACTAATGCTCCTTACCTTGAGACAGTATCTGTGTCTGTTTTACTTCTGACAGTGGAAAATATTGAGATGTGGTTACTACTGTGTGCTGTTACCCGCATTAAATCCTTTCTCTGTAGTCTCCAATGGCCGGATTTGACCTTTAGGTGAACAGATAAGGATTTGGTAGCTTCTTACCTAATACCAAATTATTTGAACTTTTTTCCCTCCTTTTTCAAAGAGATGCTGGTGACCGCTCTTCATGTCACCCCCTCTGCTACAGTGAAAAAAATCTATCAGCATTTCCCAGAATAAGGCCTGAACATTTCTATGATGGAGGCCAGTAGACAATTAACCAAATGTTATTTTTTTTTACTAATAGATTCTTCTCCACATAAACTTTTATTTCCATAACAGATTAATTCCATGTGCATTCATAACAAGCATATTTAAATAGCAAATCTGCTGTGATTAATTGTGGCTCACAGTCTGTTAAGAACTCACCCAAAGCTTGCTTTAGCAATCTTAGGCACGATTGATTAATAACCAGGTGCTCAATGATTGTGCAGGACTACAAAGACACAACATCTATTTCCCTTTCATACTGAGTCCTGCCCCCGAGAATTCATAAGCTTGACAACTGAAGTTTGTCCCAGTATTGTGGACATTTGAATGGTCTGAAAAAACTAACGTTACCAATATGGCTCTTTTTAACGATTCATAAATATAACAGAACTTAGACTGAATATACTAAGATAATTTATTTTACAAAATTTAATATGTATTATTCTCTAAATTATTTCTACTAAGCTTAGGTTATGATCTTGTTAATAAATATTAATCGATTGATTAACATAACTATGAGGTAGCTTAAATTTGAAAGGCACTACAAAAATAAGTTTTCAGAATTTAGATCTGTTACATCTGTTGCTGAGATTTCAGAGACATTCTCAAAGATTAGGATCCTTCAATGTATAAAACAGCTATTTTGTTTTTCCTTCTCTGTAACTCTGTCATACAAAGTGTACACAGATTAAGGATATTTTACCAAAACTATGACATTTATGTAATAAGTTGTTTCCTATACAGGATTAAAAAAAAGGCCAAGCTGTTTGTAGATGATCTCTCAGATCTGGCACACTTCACCTTAATTAAATTCTCTTGGCAACTTGCTGTTACTGCTCTAGTTGGTTAACTTTTTCAATCATGTGGGTATTAGCTTTGATTAGGTGGCTAAGTTTTCTAAATATGTCTAATCCTTTTTTCTCCAGGAGTTAGATTAAATGTTAGCTTGACATAATGGTTAAGGTCTTTACCTCATAGACACAAGGGTGAGGATTTGATTCTGACCTTTGTTTGTTGGCTAGGCTTAAAATGTCCCATCAAGACAGATTGCCTTGTATTCACTGATGAACCTATGTTATTCTTCACAAAGGAATTAAAATGGGTATTGTTTAGTCATTTTTTCTTCATGTGGCCCTAAAGGAAATATAAATTACTGTCAGTACTTCACTAAATGACCTTAGAATGTATAAGTGGACCTAATAATAGACTGTGGAATCTAAGTATCAGACCATCATGCCATTTCTGTGTCCCAGCTGCGCTTGTACATTTTGTCATTGAAAGGCCAGTGTGTCCAACTTTGCGTTATCCCTGAATTACTTTTTGATAAACTTTGAAAATATCTAACATGTATCATACCTTGATAAGTCACTTTTATAAACTTAGGTCACAGAATCATGTTCTTTATATAATGCATTCTACCACTAAAAAATCAGTAGACAAGCCCTTTGATGCTACTAGTAATTTTACCACTAGTAATACAGATTGGAGTCACCTACCTACTGACTCTTAAGCTTAGCCCCTTTGTCTTTCTATGCCAAATAAAGAACATCACTTAATTAAGACTAAGTTAGTTTACTTTTCAACACCAGAAGTAATTAGCCTTCTTTAAATGAGTAGGACTCCCATAATTTCTCTGTCCACATTCAGTTCAATACATTTACTTTCATTTATTTCCTATCTTGCTCTGTATTTAAATTTATTTATTTATTTACATTTGTTGACCGAGAGAGTCCGACTGGACACAGGTCCGTTTTCAGTGGAGCCTGGGGAGAAAAGCTCCACATTATATATTACTTGCATTATACAGTTAAAAAGCTTGGCATGTAACTATAGACATTAGTCCAGCTGAGGACGTAAGACAGGAATCAAACATAGATGTAAAACAGCTGTAGAACATAGTACAATTTTTAAAATATGGTGACATATACTAAACATGGTTACAAATGTAGTTCAGATTCATCAGTGAACAATTGATACAATCTGTTTTTGAGGTACATAACAGCAGTTGTTGCTACAAGAAGTTAATATTATGTGGTAGGTAGCTGGAAACATGAGTAGCCAAGCAATAAGTCAGAAAAGAAAAACAGGGATAAAGCCTGGGAGCACTGGTGCAAAACCAAAACCCCCTCAACTAGACAGAAATTTCTAGAACTACACAATAGAGTCAAAAAGCTAATAAAACAGGACAAATTCCAATACTACCAGTCTGCCCTAGACTCCTCCCAACACAGCTCCAAGCAATTCTGGTCCTCCATAAACTCCATCCTCCACCCAGGTAAAGTCAGTACCCCTCCAACTAACATCCCTCACTCCTCCAAAAATATTGCCACCTCATTCAACACACACTTCATACAAACCATACTATCACTAGCTAAACAACACAACCCCCATCCCCTCCAACCCACACCTTCAACTAGTAATCTCCCCACTGCCTTCTCTTTTTCTCCTGTACCTATCTCCAACATAAAAAAAAACTCTTAACTAAACTTAAGCCCACCAAATTAGCAGCAGACAACCTCCCAAGTGAATACCTACAAATCACAGCTAATGCCTTGGTCTACCCAGTATCCATCTTGATTAACCAATCTCTATCAGAAAGTTACATTCCCACACTGTGGAAAGTATCACATATAATTTCCCTCCACAGAACTAACCAATTACCACCCTATAGCTATTCTCTCTCCACTCTCCATAATACTAGAGAGATGCATACACTCTCAGGTCTCAGACTACCTCCTTACTAACAACCTCCTTTCCAATACTCAGCATGGTTTCTGACCAAAGCATAGCACCACTACTGCCTTACTCTCCTTTACTAATACTGTCCTTCAGCATAAAACAATGGCTATCTCTCCTCGGCTACTTTCCTAGACCTATCTAAAGCATTTGACATGGTCCCACACAAACAACTCATTGCTGTCCTCAGTACCTATCCTTCTCTCAATCAGTCATCAACTAGTTTCAGAGTTACCTGTCTGACTGCCAACAATCCGTTGTATGGCAGAATGACATATCTCCCAACTACCTGTCTCCGTAGGAGTTCCCCAAGGATCCAGCCTTGGACCCCTACTCTTCTCTGTTTTCACCAATAATCTAGCCTCTGCCACCAAACATGGCACACTCATGTAATATGCAGATGACTCAACCATCATCTGCTCAGCCCAGTCCCTACCCAAACTGCAAAAAGTCACACAGGAAGCCTTTTCCTCTGTTGAAACTTGGTTATCTGATGCCCAATTAATACTCAACCCAAACAAAACTAAACTACTCATCTTCCAACCCACCAAACATACTCAAACAACAACAACAACAGCAAAAGATAACACCACTAAATACTCAACTGAACACACCAAATTGCTAAGAGTGGAAATGGACAATAAACTAAAATTTGACATTCACATATCAATGACCATAAAAAAAGGTACACAAAAAACTAGGAGCGTTATACAGAAATAAGCAACTTTGCACCAAAGCAGCAAAGATTTCAATAGTAAATTCCCACCTTATCTCCACCCTACTTTATGCCTTTTCAATATATACCAACCTAAGGCAATGCGATCTAAACAAGCTAGAGACCTGCTACAACAAAATCGCCAAATTCACCACAGAGGCATCTTACTGTAGTCACCACTGTCTCTCACTTGCTGAACTGGGCTGGCTTGAACTCCCTCACCTACTTCAATGGTATCAACTCTCCCTCGCCCACAAACTAGTAAACCATCCACTAAATGTCCCATCCCTTCAGAATCTACTCCATCCCTATTGCACCACCAGACCACTAAGATCCAGCAACAAAAATCACTTGCAGATCACTAAAGTCAATAACTCTGCTGGTGAAGCACTATTCTCTTGTGCCATAGCAAATTATGGAACTCCATCCCACCCACAATTTCATCCATACCATCATGCACCCACTTCAAACCTTTACTAAAAGTGCACCTAAAAACATGCTGGCTATGCCCTTGCAACTCCCACTCTAATATCACCCACCCCATCTAACCACTACCTTTCTTTCCACCCCACTAACTACCTTGATTACAGCAAGCTCAGATGCTCATAAGCCTAGTACTTATTATACAGCAGGAACTTCTTATTGTAACATTTGTTAATGTCTGTTATGTACTTCGCAGATAAAGATTCTAGTTGTCTACTGATGTACTATGTTCTTCATCTGTAAATATGTTTGTAATTGATTGCTATGTTAATCAGATTGTTAATCACTATGTAATCCAATGTAAATACTGTCTGTTTATTTTAACTGTGGAGCTTTTCTCCCCATGCCTACGTCCAGTCGGACACTCCCGGTCAACAAATGTAAATAAATAAATAAATAAATAAATAAATAAATAATCTTGCTAAGAGTAGATTGTTGATATGGGGCTGAGAAAGGTTGTGGCAAGTTTTTAAGTGTGATTTTAGTAAGGATTTGAAGTGGGTGCAAAAAGTTACAGAGGTAATTGAGGATGGGAGGGAGTTCCAGAATTTGGCTATAGCGCAGGAGAATAATGCTTCTCCAGCAGAGTTATTGGCTTTTGTGACCTGTAGGAGGTTTTTGTGGCTGGATCTTAGTAGTCTCGTGGTTATGTAGGGTTGGAGTAGATTCTGGAGGGATGGGACTTTTAGTGGTTGGTTTATTAGTTTGTGGGTGAGTTGGTACCATTGAAGGAGGTGGGGGAGCACTAGCCAGCCCAGTTCTGCAAGTGAGAGACAGTGGTGAGTACGGTAGGAAGCCCCTGTGGTAAATTTGGTGATTTTGTTGTAGCAGGTTTCGAGCTTATTTAGGTCACATTGTCTAAGGTTAGTAAATATTGGAGAGGCATAGAGTAGGGTAGAGATAAGATGAGAATTTGCTACCGAAATTTTAGCTGCGTTGGTAAGTAGTTGCTGATTTCTATATAATGCTCCTAGTTTTTTGTGCACTTTTGTAATGGTCATGGAAATGTGAATGTCAAAGTTCAATTTATTGTCTATTTCTACTCCTAGTAATTTGGTGTGTTCTGTAGGATGGATTGTGGTGTTGTCTTTTTGCCGCAACACATGTGCCAATGAGATTCATGGGGTTGCTTAATTTTTATTGTACCTTTGCCTCTGTTTCCATCCCTTATTAACTAATGACCTTACTTATTCACTCTCTTTTTACCCATTTACCCTGTGGTGTACCAGTTTTGTACCTTTTCAGCCCCTGTGTTGGTATTTAGCTTATACACTACAGGTTTATGTCTAATAACACTTTATTGTTTCCGTTTTTGAATATTCAGTTCAGTTTTTACAACTGTAAATTCATACTTAATATAGTTTATCACATAGGTGAAAATTGTATACTATTTAGTTGTAGCATCAGTATAACTTAATTTTATTATGTATTTATTTTACATTTGGTTACCAGGAAACTCCATCTGGACACAAGTCCTTTTTCAGGGGAGGCCCAGGGAGAAAAGCTCCACATATAACATGCATAATAAAGTCCATTTGCACAGTTACAGAAATATAAATTTATACAGTTTACATCAAATAAAACTAGAATGACAACAGAAAACCACTATACAAATTGCATCAAATAAAGCTAGGTTGAGAAATGCCTTCATCTGTTTTCGGCTGAGGACAGGATTGAAAAATAATACGTTATACAGGTGTGAAGAGGAAGTACCAGAAGTAATTAACTTTCTTTTAAATGAATAGGACTTGCTGTATTTCTCTTCTATATTCCCCTTTTATCAGTGTCACTCTGTTTATGTTTCCACAGTTTTCTGTGCCTTATTGTCAGTAAAATTGTCAGTTATATAATATGTTAAGTAAAAATAATGCATCTTCTGGTGTACCTCTTATACTTTAGTTATGCTGGTCCACATGGACAAATAGACAGGCAAAGCTGAGCAAGCTAGTAACAGAAAATAGTTAGGAGAACTGATATTGCTGAAGATGAAGTTACACTACTTAATATTTATGTTTATTTTTGTTTAACATATTTATTTAATGAGCAATTTGGGTTCTGTGGCTTGATTATCAAAGTGTTTATTTTTAGTAGAGTGTGACTTTCCTGTAAATAAAATATAATGAAATAAGAAATTTCATTTCCAATCCACTACCACAATATTCTGCTATTATTTATCATTTTTGATGGATGCTCAAAATAAGGCATTAATACACTTGTACAAAATAATTTATTTTTGCTTGATTTTTAATTGCCACATAAAGGTTTACATGACACTCTTCAAAAGAAATGAGATCGCATTTCTTTGTATTAGTTGACAAATACAGATTTTGGAATCTGTCACCTTACAGGATTTTCTTTTATATAATGTTAATATCAACATAACTTACAATAAGACAGTGTTTCTACATTTTTATTACACTTAAGCATAATCAGTGAACCTGCAACTGCAATTTGCTGTATGCACTTTATATGTACTCATGTTACATGAATGGCTAACCTTAGTCATTGCCTATTCAGGCAATGAGTCACATGTACACACACACACACACACACACACACACACACACACACACACACACACACACACACATTCATTCTCTCTCAATGACTCACATAGAGTAATATAGTAAACATGTATTTAAATTATTTTGTGAGAATGACTATAAAATTACAAGTCCAGAGTTTTTTAATGATGACTGAAGGTTAACAACAGTAGCACTGGCAAATACAAGTTTAACCTGGATGTTTATACCACTATGAAAGCATTAAACTGATCCCTTTATTGTCCTTTAAACTGCAACTTGCAAAATGCAGTGTTACCAATTTATTTTAGTTGAATGCAACCCAAGCGTTTAAGCAAAACCTTTGAATTCATGGGGGCAGAAGGACATAAAATGACAGAGAAAACAATTATCTTCCTTATAGCAAAAAACCTGAGCCATATTAGAAACAAAATTAGGGAAGAGAGTAAAAACCTAGGGATTAGTTTCATTACTGACACTATTGTGTTAAACCTACCTTCAGGTCAGTAATTTGGACTTTAGCCAGAACCAACTGAGAAGAGGTGCTGTGATGAATTACAATCACTCTGCTGCATCGTCTGGGATAATCGCTGTAAATTGGGTTTGAACAAACTTAATGGTACAGGAGGCCTGCCCTGTGGCAACTGTCATTATAATTTACCTAAAGTGCTTGAGTGCATGGCAAAAGGACCAAGGGTGGAAGAAAATGTATGTTTTCAATACAGGTACATCAATTACATAGAATACAACTATATTTTGGAGTCACAAATCCCCTATACCTTCACCTCTCTGTTCTCTGTAGATTGTTATTAGGTTTTGCTGATGAGAAACCTCATTATAAGTTGCTTCGTTTGTGCCTACAGCATCAATACAGCAACCATGTACCAGGCTGGTGTTTCAGAAATATTGAGTGACCTTGATGAAAGGCTAATTTGATAAGAATTCAATTTAAAATTCCATTTGTTCTGACAAACTAGAATTTTATTGATGTCACAAATTTCCAGCAGCAGAAATGACATTACAATTGACGCTGCATTGTTCTTACACCCTCAAGGTGAAAAGAGGTAGAGGATTTGTCTAAACTAGTTTATCAAAAGCCTAAAGTCCCTCATATCAGTTGACTTTTAATAGTCTTAACAAAGGAAATTTAAATTTGGATAGTTACTAATTGATGCAGAGTTCCTGTCACTGTAAGATGTTGTCTTACAAGTAGCAAATGCCAGACTGGGCAGGCAGTCTTCGCTCATAGTTAAACTCATAATGTTCCTGCCATGATTTTCTTTGAAATGGGCTTTGATACAGAAGTAATGCCTTCACCTAATGCTAAAATAAGTGTCAGATATTAAGCAGTCAACATGCTGTTTTCTGTTGTGCAGTAATTTCATATTGAATGAGTTAGCTTGAAAGGGATCAGATTTTCCTAGCTTGCTCATGTACAGTTTTTTCTACACCAAGCAGTGCATGAAAGGTATTGATTTTCAACATATAGGGAGTAGATAAAAGTTTCCGGAATGAAGAGAAACAAACCCTGAAATATATAACAATAATGGCTGCAGGCTAAGTCCAGGCTGAAACCTAGATATGTAAGGTCTAAAGCACACAGCCTAAATCACTGGCAGATACATGTGATCAGTATCAAAATGATTTTCTGTTGACTATCATCACTTAATTAGAAAATGCAGAATAGGTCCTCCTAGAAGCAGAGCATAGTTGTATAACCCTAGGAACCTATGCTGCCAACATCTCTGGCATGTCCTGGCAGGCAGCACTACCTGCTATTTTGCACAAGTCACACACTAACAGTGCCTACTAGTTATTCAGAAATAAAGAAACCATTCTGACACAATACCCCAATGGGTTGACTTGCTCTCACTGCTAACACGTATGACCAAGAAAAAACGTAGCAGCAGGAATGAACCACTCGTGGCATTTGTGGAAATAGTCAACATTCTAAGTAATGCCTGAAGATGACCAGTAAAGTGACCCAAAACATTTTTTGAACCTTATTAGCTAATTATTTAAATCAATGTATCAATTATATAGCAGAACAAAAACTGTGATACATTCAAGATTGTTTAACATATATGAATGCAAGTTCATTTAGGTTGCAATATACCAGTAGGAGGGCTAACTACTATACAGCTAATCTATGGACAAGGTTAAGGAAACGGTACAAGATCAATGGTTGTATCTTATTATTTCCAGGTTTACCATATGGAAAATAATGTGTTTCATGCTGCATCTATATATTTGCCAGCAGTCATGAACATCAAATCTCATATGCATTAGATCATCTGTTGCGTATAAAACACACAGCCTTGGTTTTTAAAGATACATTTCTCTAAGAAGTTTAAATGTTGTCAGAGATAATGAGATGAAAGAAAGCAAATGAGGCCACTGTAAAGAAATGTGGCTTTGCTTCATGGTCTTATGAAATAAACATACATTCCAATTGAAAGGTGGTTAAATAATTATCTACAGAACACTTTGAAATAAGGAAAAACAAAACATGTAACCACCTAGCAGCCATTCATGTATACGAAGGATACAAATAATAAATCTAATAAAGAACAAAGGCAAAGTATGTGCCCCCCAAAAAAAGAGCCAAAGCTCCAACCTTGAAGCAGAAATAAAATGGACACCAGGAGCACAAGTGAAGTAAACAGCTACCATGAAATTTATTCGGACAATGTCAAAAAGCACTAAAACAGTTTAAAATTAAAAGCTTAACTTTTTCACCGGGTTTTTTGTTCGATATAGAACTTCATCAGACAAATACATAAAACCTTCCCATCATGCCATTTTTGTACTACATATCATTAACATAATAATTGACCAACTCCCATTAACTATACAATTAAAGTTACAAATCTCTATAAAATGACTGTTACTAAAAACTTATGTTAAAACCACATACAACACGTAAAAAAATTGCACTTATTTATTAACAAAAAAAAAAAAATATATATATATATATATATATATATATATATATATATATATATATATATATATATAGATGGATTCACTTTATAAGCTTGAAATTCTGAAATCTCGAATTTCATCATCTCGAGCCCATAAAGTGGAAAATCCAAAAACCTGAAACCACAAAACCATGAAAGCCTAAATCCCGAAACCAGAAAACCATGAAATTCAAACTTTCAACACTTTCAAACACCAATACAACACACACACGCACCTACCCTTAAGATATGCAGGGGGCAAGCACCCCTGCACCCCCCACTTAAATATTCTAACTCCTAGATTGCACTACATACACACACACACACACACACACACACACACACACACACACACACACACACGAAACACCACCACACAAACTACATTCCCCTTGCATACACTAATCACAATAACAACACACAGTACAGCCCCTACCCAACACCTTAAACATAAACACTTAGCTGAATCCATGAACACAGCGCAACACCAGAACCGCTAATTCAAAATCTCCGGCATTCGAGATTTTGAATTTTGTGCTTCTGAGGTTGCGATCTTCCGATCCTTCCACTTTATGAGCTTGAGATCCTGAAATTCAAGATTTCAGAATTTTGAGCTTATAAAGTGAATCCACATATATATATATATATATATATATATATATATATATATATATACACATAATTTTTTACAATAAACTTTGTGCAATGAACTAAATACTTTTACAAAAAAAATTTATGTTTCTTGCCTCTATATGTAGCCCTAGACCAAAACTTTACATCAGCTGAGGATAAAAAAGTAAACATTAGAGGATATGATGCATGGCCTAAGCCAAAAACCCAATATATGCATATCCTTGTATTTACCTATTCAATCATATCATATTTGAGTGGTTACAATCTAGCAGCTATTAATTTCAGAACTAGGACCAGGGAAACATGTTCATTAAGCTGGGGATCTTTACATGCTTCCAAAACTAACTGCCAATATAATTCCTGGACTTAAATTCTCACTTCCCATTCACCACCCCTTATATCCTGTGGTATTTTCTCTAACACAAAAAGTACATATTGGGCTTCTTTACACGTTTTGGTATGCTTAAATAGAGCATTATTAATATCCTGCTTCTTGATGTCATATAAATGTTCATATATTCTTCTTTTAAGTGCTCTCTCTCCATTTTTCCCACATAGAATGACATACACACTTTACATTCCACTAAATATACCAATCCTTACTATCACAATTGGAAAAACATTTACTAGAAATCATTATGTCCCTACTTGCCACATATACCCTATCAGCATTCCTAATGTGGGGACACTGCACACACTTACCACATTTGTAAGTGCCCCTTCTTTTTTTACTATCATTAAATTTAATTTGTTTACTTTCCAGTATATTTTTAATATTTCTATCTCTTCTATAAGTGAAAATTAAGGGTTGCTTAAAAATTGTGTTGAGATCGGAAAACTCTGCGAACATCTTCCAGTTTTTAAGTATCACTTCTTTAATTAATGAAGCTTCACTATTATAATTAAGTATAAATGTCCCAGAAAAATTTCTTCCTCCTCATTGATTTTAACTATTCTGTTTCCTACATTACTATTGGCCCCTTGCCCAAAATCGGAAAAAATCTACTTCCTCTATTTTCTGTCACTTCTTTAAACACTTCATCCAGCATACTTACAGGATATTTTCTCTCTAAAAACATTTCCATCAGCTTTGTACTCTTAATAAACTCATCCTCATCTGTAGTCATACGGGATATTCTAATAAATTGCCCTTTAACTAGACTTCTTTTTTGTTTATATGGCTGGGAGCTTGCAAAATGTAAATAGGAGCTGGAGAATGTGCTTTTTCTAAAAATCTTGGATTTAAATACTCTATTTTGATGATCCTTATAGATACTAACATCCAGATAGTCTACTGCTTCTTTAGTAATATGATATGTGAACTTCATAAATTCGGTGGATAGAGTAATATATTCCACGAACTCCACAAATTTGTCCTCGGTGTGGGTTCAGAAGAAACACAAATCATCTGGATATCTCCTATACAGGCACCAACATTTTTTATAGACTGAATTATATAAAAACTTTCTTTCTCGAGTACTTAACACTATATTAGCCTAGCTAGGGGCACAACAAGGGCCCATAGCAACCCCCTAAATTTGCTTAAAGAATTTGCCCTCATAAATCATAAGGTTGTTCTTGAGCACTATTTCTAGAAGCTCCATCACCACTTGTATGTCCTCACCTGAAAGTTTCTTTGATATCAATAATGCTTCCTCAAATCAGTCTAAACCAACCGAATGTGGTATGACTGAGAATAAGTCAGTGATATCAACTGTCACATTAATGTGAATGTCTTAATGCAGCACAGAGGAATACCTTATTAGTGGTTTATTACCATTATTATTATGTCTCTGAGGAAAACACTGCTCTGTCAAATCTGACCACATCAGTGTTTCGCTACCAGCCCACCCACTACAGTAGCACAGGTACCCCCCTATATGCACTCAGTCATACAAACATACAGAACCACACACTAAAACAGCCATGCACTCATAAACACACTCATACATTCACAGACACACACACACACACACACAAAATAAGACAACCATACACTCATAAACACACTCCTACACATTCATGTACGCACGCATGCACGCACGCACACACGTGCACACACACACACACACACACACACACACACACACACACACACACACACACACACACACACACTAAGACGGGTCAACTTTAAAACACTGACACGCAAAACACCAACGACGAGAACACCGAGACTGGAAGATTGACAACTGAGATGACTGACAGTTTAAAAGGACGAAACTTCACATGCCTGACAAACCACAATCCCGACAATCAACAAAACAAAACAAATACCTTTTCCGAAAAACACACACACAACACAAGCACAACAAAAAACTTACAAACCTACACTAAACCTTACATACACAACTATCTATGCACTAACCTTAACCCAAACCCTAACCCTAAGTTCCATCACTATCGCACATTCACCTAACCTGTGCCCTAACCCTAACTCACTTATCCTGCCCCTAACCCTAAAGTCGGTCACTATCGCACACTTACCTTACCCGCACCCTAACCCTAACTCACTTAACCTGCCCCTAACCCTAAAGTCTGTCACTATCGCACACTTACCTTAACATGTCGGTGTTCTCAGCATCGGGCTTTTACACTGTCGGTCATCTAATTTGTCGATCTTTCGGTCTCTGTGTTCTTGTCATCGGTGTTTTGAGTGTTGGTGTTTTCAAGTAGACCCACTAAGACAGCCATGCAGTCATAAACACACTCCTACACATTCACACGCACACACACTAAGATAGTCATGCACTCATAAACACACTTCTACACATTGATATATAAATACACCACACACATATACACTTAAATAACCACACACTCACGGACATGCACAGATACATACAGAAACACTCACACACACACAAACACACATACACACAAGCACACATGCACAGATAAACACACACACACACACACACACACACACACACACACACACACACACACACACACACACACACAAAAACACCAACAAGGTTTGAAGGGATGGAATGAGTAACAGTGAAATGATATACTGTGATGCAAACTTGTGATAATGTTAGCATGGTTCTGTGATTTGTAGAGTGAATAATTTTTAGTAAAACATTCCTGCTCTTGCTTGTTCATAGAAACGTAGGGAAGGATCTGAGCTGATGGAAAGAGATAAGGAAACAGAAGGAACAATACTTAGTAGCACAAATACTTGACATGCAGATTAAAGTTACTGCTGTGGGAGTTGGTATGAGTGTGACTACTTTAAGACAAGATGAAACTGCTGATGATGTTTTGGTGCAACTGATAAATGAAGATGAGTCAAATTCTCAGTCTGAAAGATATAGGGATGATGAGATATACAAGGATGGGCTGTCTGATAAGTATGGAAATTTGCAGGTGATGATGAATAAGCAGAAAGGTAGACTTAAGTTACAGATGATGGCCCCAAAGAATGGAGAGAGCAAAAAATATATGGAACACCCACAGAATACAGAGTGCATTGTTGCAGGGGACATGACACTGAGCCTGAGATGTGCTCAAGGTGTTTTGGAGACTAAAACACATGCTGTGGCTGCTGTTAAACTGAAGGAGTCTGAAGCAAAGAAAACATCAGAAGGAATAAAAAGACCTTTTGTAAGACTCTCTTAAAAGCCCTAAAATGCCAATATTTATAGGTTATTTCATCTGAGATTTCATCATGAAGCCCTTTTGGTTTTGAGCCTAAAGTTACATGCTGAATTATTCACCTGGGTAAGTAGACATTCTGTGATGTGGCAAATGAAACATTCGATTTAGCTGAAACATTTCTGCAATGAATTAATAAGAAAGAAGCTGATCCAAAACATTAGCAAGCAAGCTAGAATTTGACATTCAATCCAGAACACGTACTGCATCTATAAATGAATTGATGAAGTATTTAAGGATAACTGAGAGACCATTTTCGGTTCAATTGAAAATGGATATAGGAGGAATATAGCCTGCTGGAGAAGGGCAATCACATTTAGCCACTAAACATCAGGTTACAATAAGCAGCCATCATGCTGCTCAAGTTCACTAGTGCCACTAGTGTCTCAGTAGCTTTTCTAGCAAGAGAAGATGCCCTGCATAACCCCTGATATTATCAGGCAAAGAAACAAGAATATACACTGACAACACTGAAACACAATAATGCGAACATCAAGTTGCATATCAACAAGTCTCTTCACTGCCTATTAGCTATGAGTAATTATTTGTATTTTCTTTAATCTAAGATACCTTGCTACAAGGGCTGACAGTATCCTTGAAGCAGGTATGCAGCATTCCTGCAATGCAAACATTCATGATGAAGTATAGGGTCCCCATTAGCAGATGTGTTTTACACTTATTTTTGCTACACTTGTGTTATTTGCACTTCTGCTAAGGTCTGTCATTGCTGTTACAGTTTGGTAGTGCACCTTTCCTATGCAACACACTTGCTCAATTATACTTTAAAGTAATTGGAGGAACAAAGCAGTATATATCTCCTTCTTGATTAGTATATTTTCCAATGTATCAGTGTTTCCATGTTTGTTTATTGAACTACAAACTTCATAACAAAATGTTGAGTGAATAAATGTTTTTTCCTTCTTCATATTTAAAAACATACTATACTGTGTATGTTAATGTGATTTGAAAATCCATAGCTTTTCAGGACAAAAATAATGCAAACTTTCACAAATCAGTCATAAAGGACAACATCTGTATAAAATACAATTTTATATGATACATTACAGGCAGCTGCTGTACTTTGGTATACCACTTCCGTGCTCTGAGTCTTCTTCTTCTTTCAGCTGCTCCCATTAGGGGTCGCCACAGCAGATCAACTGTTTCCATTTCTTCCTGTCCTCTGCATCTTGCTCTGTCACACCAACCACCTGCATATCCTCTCTCACCACATCCATAAACCTTATCTTAGGCCTTCCTCTTTTCCTGTTACCTGGCAGCTTCATCCTTAGCATCTTTTTCCCAATATACTCTGCATCCCTCCTCAGCACATGTCCAAACCAACGTAATCTTGCCTCTCTGGCTTTGTCTCCAAACCTTCCAACCTGGGCTGACCCTCTAATATACTTATTCCTAATCCTGTCCATCCTCGTCACACCCAGTGCAAATCTTAACATCTTCAACTCTGCCACGTCAAGCTCTGACTCCTGCCTTTTTGTCAGTGCCACTGTCTCCAACCCATATAACATAGCTGGTCTCACTACCCTCTTGCAGACCTTCCCTTTCACTCTTACTGGTACTTGTCTGACACAAATCATTCCTGACACTCTTCTCCTCCCACTCCATCCTGCCTGTACTCTCTTCTTCAGAGTAATGGTGAGTGTGGAAGAGAGGTGAACTGTTGATCCCAAGTACTTAAACACATTCACCTTCACCGCCTCTACTCCCTGCATCCTCACCATTCCTCTATCCTCCCTCACATTCACAGACATATTCTGTCTTAGTCCTGCTGACCTTCATTCCTCTTCTCTCTAGAGCATATCTCCACCTCTCCAGGGTCCCCTCCACCTGTTCCCTACTCTCACTACACATCACAATGTCATCTGCAAACATCATAGTCCACGTTGACTCCTGTCTGATCTCGTCTGTCAACCTGTCCATCACCATTGCAAATAAGAAAGGGCTCAGAGCCTTGATGTAATCCCACCTCCACCTTAAACGCATCTGTCACTCCCACTGCAGACCTCACTGCTGACACACTACCCTCGTACACATCCTGTACCACTCTTACATACTTCTCTGACACTCCTGACTTCCTCATACAATACCACAACTCCTCTCTAGGCACCGTGTCACATGCTTTCTCTAAATCCACAAAGACACAATGCAACTCCTTCTGACCTTCTCTGTACTTCTCCATCAACACTCTCAGAGCAAACATCGCATCTGTAGTGCTCTTTCCTGGCATGAAACCATACTGCTGATCACTAATCATCACCTCCCTTCTTAACCTAGCTTCCACTGCTATTTCCCATAACTTCATGCTGTGACTGATCAGTTTAATCCCTCTGTAGTTACTACAGCTCTGCACATCACCCTTATTCTTAAAAATTGGTACTAAAACACTTTTTCTCCATTCCTCAGGCATCCTCTCACTTTCCAAGATTTCATTAAACAATCTAGTTAAAAACTCCACTGCCATTTCACCCAAATACCTCCATGCTTCCACAGGTATGTCATCTGGACCAACAGCCCTTCCGTTATTCATCCTCTTCATAGCTATCCTTACTTCCTCCTTGCTAATCCACTGCACTTCATGGTTCACTATCCACACATCATCCAACCTTCTCTCCCTCTCATTCTCTTCATTCATCAACCTCTCAAAGTACTCTTTCCATATGCTCAACACACTCTCCTTGCTTGTGAGTACGTTTCCCTCATTATCCTTTATCACCCTTACCTGCTGCACATCTTTACTTACTCGGTCCCTCTGTCTAGCCAATCGGTACAGGTCCTTTTCTCCCTCCTTAGTGTCCAACCTTTTATACAACTCTTCATACGCCTTATACTTAGCCTTCGCCACCTCTCTCTTTGCCATGCACCTCATCTCCGTATACTCTTGTCTACTTTCTTCATCTCTTTGACAATACCCACATCTTCTACGGCAACCTCTTTCTCTGTATACTCTCCTGTACTTCTTCATTCCACCACCAGGTCTCCTTGTCCTCCTTCCTCTTTCCAGATGTCACACCAAGCACCTTTCTAGCCATCTCTTTGCTGTAGTTACCCAGCTGTTCGGTAATGCTTCACTGCCACCCAGTGCCTGTCTTTACTCGTCCCTGAACATCACCTCACAATTACCTCACCTCTGAATTATATGTTTCATTATTTAACTCATATCTCACCTCACAATTACCCTTTTTCAATTTCCACTATTTGATCCTTGGTGCTGCCCTCACACTCATCCTCCTCTTCTTGATCACCAATGTCATCCTAAAAACTACCATCCTATGCTGCCTAACTACACTTTCCCCTGCCACCACTTTACAGTCTCCAATCTCCTTCAGATTGGCCCTTCTACATAACATATAATCCACCTGTGTGCACCTTACTCCACTCTTGTATGTCACCCTATGCTCCTCCCTCTTGTTCAAATACGTATTCACCACAGCCATGTCCATCCTTTTCACATAATCCACTACCATCTGACCTTCTGCATTCCTTTGTTTAACACCATACCTACCCATCACTTCCTAATCCCCTCTGTTCCCTTCACCAACATGCCCATTGAAATCTGCTCCAATCACCAGTCTCTCACCCTTGGGTACAGTCATCACCACTTCATCTAACTCACGCCAAAAATTTTCTTTCTCATCCATCACACAGCCAACTTGTGGAGCATATGCACTAACAACATTTATCATTACACCATCAATTTCCAGGTTCATAAACATCACTCTATCCGACACTCTTTTCACCTCCAAAACACTCTTAGCATACTGTTCCTTCAGGATAATGCCTATGCCATTTCTTCTCCCATCCACACCATGATAAAACAATTTGAAACTGCCTCCGATACACCTAGCCTTGCTCCCTTTCCATCTGGTCTCTTGCACACACAATATACCAACCGTCCTTCAGTCCATCATATAAGCTAGCTCTCTCCCTATACCAGTCATACTACCAACATTCAAAGTTCCGACCCTCACTATCCTTTCCTTCCTATCCTTGCCTTCGGGCATGCCTTCCACCTCTTCTCCTCCTTTGGCCAACAGTAGCCCAATTTCTGCCAGCACCCTGTTGGCCAACAGTACTGGTGGCGGTCATTGTTAACCCGGGCCTCGACCAATCCGGTATGAATTTCTGTACTAAAATTTTATGTGTCCCTTGTTTGCATAGTAGTATGGCATCAGTTTGTACTGATCTGTGCACATTGGTGTGGTGCATGTGATTTTGCATTATGCATTAGTGAAAGAATGAATTGATTGAATGTGTCATTTTTGGCAATGCACAAGAAGTGTTGCATGTGGCAGTGCTTTGCAGCAGTGTTGCACAAAGGTGTGTCTACGTTTTGCTTTTCCCAGGTAGGAGTCACCACAGCAGAACTCCAGTCTGCTAATGATTGGCAGTGGATTTTTACAGTGCAGAGTTGCCAGCCTGACTCCCAACCTTCAAAGAAAACAAACCCATCCATGCACGCACCTACCTGCATGTCTTTAAACATCACTCGACCATTGGGAGGACATGCCGACTCCACACAGAAGGCACTTCAGCTGAGAATCAAACGGGAGAACCTCTTGCTGTGAGGTGATAATGCTAACCGCTGCACCATTGTGGCCCTAGTATTGTTGAACAAGGGTATACAAGAGAAAAGGTACGGGGAAGGAAGAAGAAAAACTTAGGGAGACAGGCTAGCCAGGTGAGGAACAACAGAGGCATATCCAGTTGCAGTTGAGGTGAGATTTTAATAGAATTTTATAGTGGAGGGGGTTCTTAGCTTCCTAGAGTATTATATGGAGGCTGTTCCAGAGTTTAGATGCAGATGATGAGTAGAGAGCATCACCTTTTCAGTTGTAGTTGGGGTACTGATAGCTAGAAATTTGTCTGAAGATCTAAGTGTGCGAGGAGCAGAGAACCAGGACATAATTAATGATTAATTGCTGATAGCAGCAAAGGACTAGATTATGAAGAATTTTCTGTAGAGTCATTTGAACAAGATGCCAATACAAGTGTTATGTACAATATGGAATGCTTCAACTTGTATTAAAACACCAACCTGCACTTCCCAGTTCTGATGGGCAGCCCACAATGTAGGAGGCAGTTCTGCCATAGCCCAAATGATGTAGTGCTACCACTCTCAGAATCTTAAAGAGGTAAGGCAGAAGCTGTACATTCGTCCCCAAATCTGATTTGTTCATTCATTCCTTGAATATGTCTTAATCCAATGCAATCACCAGGAAGCCAGAGTCCATTCAATGCACTCAAAGTCCAGGTAGCAATTTTAAACCTGGGAATTGTAAGTGCAAGACGCAGAATAACAAGACTGTGTGAAAATGGGGACTCAGTAAGTTTCATTTCTCAGAGTGTTCCTTTTCCTTGAAGGCATGGTGATTTCAAAGTTACTACGTATCAATAATGTGGAGCACGCATCCCCACGTCGGAGATTACCGACATTCACTGTTCAGCTGTAGGTCTGTATTTTTTTCAGTAAAATCCAGGACTCAGAATTATGGGTCTTAGAATTATAAAATCTCATCCTATGCAAAGCAATTGCAAGATTAATACAACAACACACACACACACACACACACACACACACACACACACACACACACACACACACACACACACACACTTATGCAGCATGCACAGCTACTGTATCACCAGTTCACCTGCAAGTCTTTGCAATGTTGAAGGATATCAGATCACCTGGTGTAAATCTTCCTGGACACAGGAAGTACATGCAGGCTCCACTAACAATGCATTCCAGACAGTAATTGAACTGATAAACTAAGAACTGTAAGGTAGCAGTGCTAATCATTATGTTACTGTATGGCCCCAAATCTTATTGAGAGGTACATATATTTACCTACAACTTTATTGCCTAGGTGGTACAACACATTATAGCTATCCCAGGCATTTACAATTTCTGCATTAAATATTGCAACTATTCAGAAGTCTACTTTGCAAAACTGCTAAACTTTGATTTTATGCAATGAGTATAGCACAGTAGCTGAAAGTGAAATTTATCTGGGCCAAACAGTTGCATATAACTTGTAATATCCTCAGGTATGCTGTATAATGCTGTGTCAGACATTTATGTGTTTTTTTTGTATTATAGACATGTTCTACTGAATTGTGCAACTCAAAGTGGTGATGCTGCTTCATATGTCAGGTTACTGTGGCAACATTAGTTCAGATTAAGAGGATCAGACAAAATGTTCAGAACTGCAGTGTTGAAGGAACAGTCTCTTTTATTCTGGCCCTTATCGAGATCTATCTGGTTGTGGGGAAGCTGCTTCTGCTGAATGTAATTTGCACAAGAAACAATAAATATTCGGTAGACAATTCAGTTCACGTATCTAGAAGAGAGAGGACAGTCTTAGCATTTGGGTATGGAACAATGAGAGAACAGTGGGGCTTAATGCTAATATTTCCATACAGATGTCCACATGGGAGATAATCTGACCTGTTGAATGTGGTCCACATGGGGAACTGTGTGATGTTTATCTAACCAATGAATAGTTATTTCCAGAAACTTTGCTTCCCTTTTGTTTGTTGAAGTTTAAATTCATTGACACTTCAGCTTCAAACACCAAACACTTTGAAGCTTCAACCCAACATCTGCAAAAAAGGCTTTTTTTTTTTTTTTTGCAAGCTAGCATGCCCCACTTGCACAATGCCTTAACCTATAAATATTCATTCCCTAGTTTCAGAACTGTGGAGAAAAAAAAAACCCTTAGAGAGCAAATCAATGACAATATAAAAACAGAAGCACACTACCACTGATTTTCTATTGTGGTCAGTGATCAGGGAGTTCAAGATCAGGCAAATGAATATCACCTGTTTAAATTTCAGCCACTATGCATTCAGCCAAGTAGAGGGTAATGACAGCCACATCTGTTAAGTGTGCTACAAATGGCAAAGAGTAATTTTGTTTTTTTTTATGTAGCAATTTTCATTTGCACAGCTAGCTGTGGGAAAGCCTTCCCTGCAAGATATGTGTTACATTAATCTAGACAATATTGCTGATCTCTGAGAGCTGTTGAAGACCCATCACTGTGTTAAGGCTGCAGCAGTGTTTTCTTGTAAACATAACTTATGTGGTATAAGAGAAGCTACTACATTTTTCTTGTTATGCAGCAAGTTTTTACCATTTTTTCATGTGCATCGTGTGGTTGGTATTTTAGTCATGGATTTATATAGATTCTGAACACTATACTACAGTACTGCAAACGTGGGAGTAGCTCTGCGTGTACTGCTGTGCTAAAAGTGGTCATATTATATTATGTTTTCAAATAACGTTGCCAGGAATGCAAGTAGCATCATGGTGACAGAATACAAGGAAAAACTACACTTACTGTGAAGTATGCAACACACGTCTACTATGTGAGAGTAGACTAATAAAGTTTTATTTTATTTCTTTATGATGATGATGTTAAGATTACGCAACAAAACATACACATACGCACACACACACACACACACACACATATATATATATATATATATATATATATATATATATATATATATATATATATATAAAATGGTGGAAAACAATGTCAGAACTTCATTTACTCAACCTGGTTATAGAATATCACAATGTTACATCATTGAGTTTTGCTGCAATCAAATGTATATGGTCACCCTTGCAATTACAGATTATTATTACAGGTAATTACTCTGTACCCACAGTTGGCAGCCACGGTGGTGCAAAGGTTAGCATTGCCACCTCACAGCAAGAGGTTCTCTGGTTTGATCCGTGGCTGGTGTGCCTCCTGTGCTGAGTCTGCACATCCTCCCTGTGGTCATGTGGGTTTCCTCTGGGTGCTCCGGTTTCCTCCCACATCCAAAAGACATGCTGTAGCTGGATTGGACACTTTAAATTGGCCTTAGGTGTGAGTGTGAGCATGTGTGTGCCTTCTGTGGAAGGTTGGGCGCCGGGTTGGCAACTCGACACTGTAAAACTCCACTGCCATTCATGAGCGGACAGGTGCTCTGCTGTGGCGACCCCTAACTGGGAAAAGCCGAAAGAAGAAGAAGAAGAGGACTCTGTACCCATAGCTGTGTGACCATGCAGTTAGTATGCAAGCAATCAGATGGTTCGGGTGGTTTGAAGCCCCCATGTTATGGATTGTGAGGTGCCAGAGACACATGATAACTGGAACTGTACCAGAAAGATATGATATCTTGAAACAAAGATATGCAACCTCTTAACTGTGCAACCTTGAAATTGAGTGTTTGTTTTTTAGGGTGATTCTCATTTAGTACAGCTTTAGATTTCATGTTTTTCTTAGATAAGCAGGACTGGTGGTGCTACAATTGCAAAAACAACCTTTTTATGACTGCATGTGATGTGATGGTTTTGCAGGTGGATAAGAATCAACAAGTGATGGTCGAGTATCTGATGGTTGACTGTCGCGTCATTCAGTAATTGAGGATATAATTATATATATATATATATATATATATATATATATATATATATAGTTTCACTTCATAATCTGAAAATGTTGAAATCTCGAATTTCAGCATTTCGAAACTATGAACCCGACCCTTTCACAATCCCAAAACCCACAATCACAAACATATATACACCATACACCACATAACACACACACACACACACCATTCCAACTACAGCACACAAACCCCACTCCCCACCCTACTTATATATACCAACTCTGAGATTGCATATAACGAAAAAAAAACTTCACATTTCGGCATTCTACACTTGCTCGCAAACAAATACACATCACACATACACAAACACCAACACATCCAACACTCACATTCATACTTACACCTCCCTACCCTTACCCACACATGCAATATACAAAAACACACACAAACACTCACTCACCTGCAGTTTCAGACACCATACCAGCCAAATACTTCACACAACATACCGGAAATGCATAAGCGCAGATTTGAGATATTCAAGTTCACTCTTATGCACTTTCGGCATTCTGCATTTTCAGCTTCATGGTCTCGGAATGCTGAAATTTGAGATTTCAGCATTTCGAGATTATGAAGTGAAATTTATATATATATATATATATATATATATATATATATATATATATTTGTGTGTGTGTGGATCTAGTTGAGCAAACGTCTGAATCTATAAAACCCAAACACACTTTAACGAAACTTTTATCAAAAAAGCACTTTCGTTAAAGCGTGTGACAAAAAAACCCCACTAAATTTACATTTTAGCAGGGGGGGGGGCCCACTGCCCCCCACTTTTCCCTACTTTAATATTCTCCCTCCGAAACCACACTACAGTGGGGAAAAGGGAAATTTCCCTTACCCGCACTGTAGTACAGCCTTGGCAACAGTCATACTTATGCAAAAGTGCTACTTCAGTGAAAAGCACCTTCTCGTAATTATGCCCGGCCATTTGAATTTTGGTCATTTGCTCAGTCGAGCAAACACCCTAGATCTATATATATATATATATATATATATATATATATATATATTGATTCACATTATTTTCCTCATGAAAAATACATGATTTTAGTTCAGCTGCCTGATAACTACTTGAGCTCCAGAATGTAAACTTTGTAGGTTTTCTGTATTTGTACTGCATCTACAGTTTATACCTTTGGTAGTCTGAAGCAACTTCTATCATAATGGTATTTCATTTTCTCCGGTAATTTCATTCCAGCATATTATTTTCTTTGTTTTGATTTCCAGATATTAGTAATATAGCTGAAGCAGGTATTCTGCATTTGTATCCATGGTAAGAGATAAATACACAGCCTGTCTACCACACAGACTATGATAAACTAAAGGTTAATGAAGCAACATATCAGTTTGGATGTCAAATGTAGCATCTGTCTGTATGTAAAGCTTTCCTTTTGTGCATGCAGTGACTTCCGGACTGCAGCTGCCATCCCTGTCAATGTACCCGTACATCAACTTCTAGGATTCTACTGCCTGTGGTGTCAAAGAGAAGCTCATTTGCTTATAACTCCAGATCCATTTGCTTTTTAACCATCTGTAAGTTAACAATTGAGATGGTGAGAGACTGAGTCTCAACAATAAAGGATTCATGTATTCCAAAACTGTGAAATGAAAATCTTCACAACATCTGCTACTATGCTTTTATGTGAGATTTTACTGTTTGATATCCCAGTCAAGTACAGATAGTGTGGACTGGCGGTTATATGTAAGCATTCCAAATCATGAAAAGTCTTTCTGTCAGATTTGAAAATGTTGGTTATATGCTGTTTTGAGAATATAAACTTTAATGCACTAATGATTTTTTCAAATATTGTGTTTGCCAGTTTTATTATTTTGAGAACTTGCAATCAAGTATGCACAATGATATAGTATATGGCTTCTTTCAATTGGAGCAATTGTACACTCAGTCAGCATGTGTAATACAATATCATCTTTGCAGCAAGCATATTTTAATCTGCATAGTTGTTATGAAATGCACAATGTATGGCACAGCTCTGCACTATTTATTCTACGTAAGTTTTTATATTCCTTACCAGTGCAATGCCGTGGTGGTACGGCGGTAGCATTGTTACCTCACAGCAAGAGGTTCTCCTGTTTGATTCTCGGCTGGGCTTGGGAGTGCATTCTGTGTGGAGTCTGCATGTCCTCCCTGTGGTCGGGTAGCATTTGAAAGACATGCGTGCGTTAATGGGCATGCCTTTGTTGAAGGTTGGGCACCCAGCTGGCACCTCCGTGTTTCATAAAAATCTACTGCCAATCATTAGCGGACCGGAGTTCCGCTGTGGCAACCCCTTACCGGGAAAAGCCGAAAGACAAACAACAACAACCAGTGCAATAAATCTCTTGAGCCTTCCTTGTAGATTGTTATTTCCAGATGTGATTATTGTACCCTCTGAAGTAATTTTGTTTGGTTGATTGGGAACTATTATCATGTTGGCTTTGAAACTTAAGACCTGGTCACAACATATTTCTCCTTGAATGAAAAATAGGACTGATTATTTTCATTACTGACAATGTTTGCTCAGCCCAGCCTTTGATTTTAATTATTTTTGGATACTTTTTATTTATGTATTTATTTATTTTTTGCTTTTTCCTTGTGCACTGGTAATTAGTAACTGCAATAGTAAAAAAAACTAATTTCTAGATTTCCTTCTAACAATGCTTCATATATATTTGGTGTATGTACTCCACTCTGCAGATTTCCTCTCTTTAGTACCTTGAGTGGTTTGAGCGGCCATGGTGGTGCAGCGGTTAGTGTTGCCACCTCACAGCAAGAGGTTCTCCGGTTCAATACTCAGCTGGGGCGCCTTCTGTGCAGAGTCTGCATGTTCTCCCTGTGGTCGCATGGGTTTCCTCCATTTGCTCCAGTTTCCTCCCAAAGACATGTTGTAGGTGGATCGGACACTCCAAATTGGCCCTAGGCATGAGTGCATGTGTGTGTGTGCCTTCTGTGGAAGGTTGGGTGCCGGGCTGGCAACTCAACACTGTAAAACTCCACTGCCAATCATGAGCACACAGGTGATCTGCTGTGGTGACCCCTAACCAGGAAAAGCCAGAAGAAGAAGAGTACCTTGAGTGGTTTGCAGTTTACATTTAGATCAAACTTCTTAGATTAAGTGCATTCTCTGAAACCTCAGAGTACCTTGTACAACTGCTTTCTGCATATGCATTGCAAAGGTTTGAAATGAATAGTATTGTTTTTATTTGTGCACATCAGGACAACACAATATTACTATTATTAATACTAACCTACTATTGATTTGTGTTATTTATTCTTTTTAAAATGTCACATGATGCATGTTTTGAGGCCATGTGATCAAGACTGCTTTTACTTATTGCATGGTAGCATAATTTTATTCCACCTGTTGAAGTTCTGTAATATCGAGGAAGAAAGCATTTAACTGATGTTGAACAAATTGCATTTTTTATCTGCCCGAGTCAAAATCTTTATTGGATTATTTGTTCATTTTACATGCTTCTTGAGGATGGATTTGTTTCACATTCAAACATTTGTGGTCTGTTTTTAAATGAACTGCTTTGCTATAGATGTATTCATGAAATTTATCATTCCATGTTATTGCTAATAGTTCCTTGTCTATATGATTCAATATTTTTCTGCTCTATAAATGATTTTGATCTATAGGTGAGTGATTTTTTCTCTTTCAGCATCAGAACTGTTATATCATTCTGTTGCATTCCATTTGCAAAACAACTGGCTTAGTTTTATAGTAGTATTTTAATGACAATGCTTTTATAACTAAATTTTTGATCATTGTAAAAACAAACAAAAAAAGATTCTTGTTCAACATTCCACTCGCAGGGTACATCTTGCTCAAATAGTTTTCTTAATGGCATTAACCTCCCCACCTCTTCTGCTTACATGCTGAGTCTCACTGCGTGCTCCTTACTGTTTCCTTCTTGGCCTGCTGATTATTTCTTGTGGTGACTGCCGTTTCCTGGCCCATCCCACTCCGTTTTCCCTCACTATGCTTGGGCTCACTTCTCTCTTCTCCCACCCCCATTCCCTTCCACCCCCATATCATTTACTTTATACCTAATCAACTAATCTATTCCACCCCTAACTCCACCCCTTCTCGTCTGCTAAAACATTCTAAACACCTTACCCTCCTTTACTTATCACTTCATAGTTTAGTCTGCTGCAAATCCTCCTTCTTCCTACATATCTCCTACTCCCCCTACAGGTTGTTTTACTTCAACTCTCTAACAGGTCCAACAGCTTACTTTTCTTAGTCCTTTACCCACTCCTCACTTCATCCCCATCTTTCTTCCCCACCTTAGGCCATGGCTATTGCAACCCTCTCCATTTTCCTCTTGCCTCCATTACTTCTTCTCATTCTTACATCTTGTACTACTCCATTACACCTGTCCATAGAGATCCTAGTAATCCCCACACTAACTGTTTCTCATCTCTGCAGTACTCTATTACAATCTCCTCCTCTATCTTTTCATGAACATCTCTCTGCCTAAAATCCAATTTCCTCCCCCATACTCTCTAGCATCTAAAACCAACACTAAGTAATTGACTTACAAACCATTTAAATTCAAACATTATCAATTTCATGTAGCCCTGCTTCTATCAGGAGACATACATCCAAATCCTGGGCCCATCCATCACCCCACCATGCATAACTCTACCTCTCCCTACTTAATAAACTCATCCTCTCCAAACAAACATATTTCCTTTTACTCTATGAATTCCCGTAGTATTCTAAACAAAGTTAGTGAAATCCATGCCTGGACAGCCTTCCACACCCCTGATGTCATCACCGTAACAGAGACTTGGCTAAAACCCCAAACCTCTGATAAAGACATTCTCCCTCCTGGTTTCAATATACTCCACATAGATCATCAAAACAAAAAAGGGGGATGGAGTAGCCATCCTCTATTCCAACCACCTCACCATTACAAGTATTATGAAACCTATTCCATCCTTTCCACCTGCTGAACTACCTACAGCTAACCTTAAAATCAATGACCACACCACTATCACAGTAGCAGCCATCTGTATTCCTCCAGAAGACAACATTCCTCTGCTTGAAAATATTCTTTCATACTTTTGTCAACACATCCCCAATGAAACTATCCTCCATGGGGATGTCAACATTAACTGGTTAACTCTTTGTAATCCAAACTCTAATACTCATATTCATTTATATGGCTTTACTCAGCTAATCTCCCAACCTACTCATACAAACAACTCTCACACATCTAGTACTCTTATTGACTGGGTACGTATCCTTCCAAATATCATAACCCAAACCTCCTAGATTTATCAATTCTCTAACTTTCATCCAGAAACCTTTATGCCCTTCTCCTCTAAAAAAAAAAAATTAATTCCCCAACTCCCACTAGAAGAAGCAGTAGCATCTTAGACTCACTTGCTCCCCCTCAGAAGTCGAATTAAGTCCACCATATCTCCATGGCTAACTAGAGACAAATTATGGAAAAATGGTCACAAACTAAGCTCCCTGCAGACTTGCAAAAATATAAAGAACTCAGATATCTGACAAAAAAAACCACATAAAGATAATCTAATCCTATATTACATCCTGGTAATCTTAACTCCCCCAATCCATGCCCAGACAAGACATCTGAAGAAACTTCCACTATCTTCAATACCTATTTTATTGATTCAATAGCTACTGAACACAAACCCAAACTTTTCTGAACCTAATCCTAATACTATCTCCTCAGATACCTTTTCCCTCAAACCTGTACCTACTAGGTTCATCAAAACTTACTCTCTAAATTAAAACCATGCTAAGCATCAGCTGACAATATTCCTTCCAATTTTCTTCTACTAGCAGCTGACTCTCTTGCTCTCCCTGTATCTATCCTAATCAATTGCTTTATCTCTGAATCTAAAGTCCCTTCCATCTGGAAACAATGCTACATTCTACTTATACACAAAGAAGGTAACTCCTCTGATATCTCCAACATTAGATCTATCACTATCCTCTCCTCTCTCTCTAAAGTACTAGAACATGTATTCATAAACAAGTTATGCAGTATCTAATACAGGAAAATCTGCTTACACCCAATCAACACTGCTTCACACCCAAACATAGCACCACTACAGCTATATTATCCTTCCTCAACACTGTCTCTATAGACAAGGATGACCATAAACTTATTTCTTGCCTATTCTTGGAGCCCTCAAAAGCTTTCAACACTATCTCACACTCTCTTCTACTGAACAAATTGCATAACCTCAACTTCTCCTCTGATACTGCTGCATGGTTCTCCAGTTACCTCACTTATAGATCTCAATCAGTGAGATGCCACTCTGCACTCTCCTTCCTCTCCCTGTAAAAATGGGTGTGTCTCAAGAGTCTATCCTAGGGCCTTTACTTTTTAATATCCTTACTAATCAGCTCCATACCTCCTGTCCTCAGTCATCTTTAGTGCAATACACAGATGACTACAGTTATCAGCACAGTCAACTCTCCCTCTAAGCTCTTCTCAGGTACTCGGGCACCTTTTAACTTAGTTGAAACATGGCTCTCCAACAACCAGTTCATCCTTAACCCTAAAAAAATAGCTGTTACTCTTCCTACCTAAAAAGTTCAACAATATTAAACCCTCCTTCTCCATATAGTCCCTTAATAACATTCCCATTCAGGTAGAATCCAGCACTAAGCTCTTAGGCTTAACCATCAATGATCAGCTTAAATTTGACTTGCATGTTAATAACTGTATCAAAAAGATTCATTCAAAACTAGGGCTCCTTTACCATAACAAGAAATTCCTTACCTCTGAAGCCAAGATTACTCTCTCTCTTACTTACCTTCTACCCAGTCTAATGTACAATTCTCAAATTCTCACAAATCTTAACGCAGCACTCCTGACTAAACTCAAATCTACTTACAACAAGGTTGCTAAATTTGCTGCCCAACAAACCTACAAATCCCATCACTGTCTCTCTCGAAAACACCTAAACTGGCTTGAATTACCCCACCAGCTGTCTCTCTCTAAAACACCTAAACTGGCTTGAATTACCCCACCAGCTTCTTTTCTTTCAGCTCCAGATCATCCATTCTATCCTATACCAGCCTTCCTACTGCCCAGCACTATCCCATCTCATCTCCCATTATTCTCCCTCCAGACCTCTCTGAAGCTCTAACCAAGACCTACTACAAATCTACAAACCCAAGTCTAAAGTTGGATGTAACATGTACAGCTATCACCCCACTATTGCTTGGAATAGGCTCCCACTAGAAATCAGGACCCTTACACATCCTAAACAATTTAAGAGAGCCACCAAAGAGCACTTTAAAAGTCAGTGGTCCTACCACTGCACTCTCCCTCCTTAAACATCCCCTACTTCTCATACCTTAATCTACGTTCTGCCCTTAATTCACTCTTCTCACTAGCTCTTTCTAATCTTCCTTGACTACTCTTTCTACTGTCTTCTAAAATCTATTAAGCAAATTGCCCTAGAGAAGCATTCTATTGTAATTGTCTTGCCTTCATGTAACTACATTATGATAAAACTGGGTTTTTGTAACCACTTACCCCAAAAACTATATTCATCTTAATAACATATCTATTTTTATACATCTTGAAATAGTTTTGCTATACTCCTGATTATTGACATTGTATAACATTGTATTGCTACTTAATGCCTTGTAATAATCCTGTAACATTGCTGTTTAATGCTAATTTATAATGAAAATTGTTTAATATGTTGGAGTTTTTTGTCCCCGGGCCTCTGCTGAAAAAGGGCTCTTCAGCTCAGATGAACAATCCCAGTCAACAAATGTAAAGTTAAACAAAAAATTAAATTAGTATCTCAGATGTAGTCAGTACAAACTTTGGAAGGTATTGTATTATTCCCAGACATCTATGTGTAATTCCTCTTGTCTTCTGGATTTGGCATTTGTGCAACTGTTCTGACTTTTTCTGCCTTAGGAGTTAGATCATTTTAGGATATGAACCATATGTTTCAGGACTGCCACTGCTAATTTTGCATTTCATGTTTTGTAACTTGAAATTATTCTGTTTTAATACATTTTATAGCTGTATCAGTCTCTTGTGTCTTAACTCATACTAAGAGATCATAAGTTATGCTTGTAACATCATCTACACATTCAATTACTCATGCAGATAATCTTTTGTCGACATCTGGTGCTGAGGAAATACTAAACAGAAATGTAAAGAATCCTTACTTTTCTAATGATGTATTAAAACACACAATTTGGAGTTTTCGTCATCATGCTTCATCTTTCAGAAACTCGGACTTACATGTATTCCTTGAAAAATGTAACATTTGGATCGTTGAGGCCATCACCATCTGGAAGCAACAGAGAATGCTTTCTAAATCACTTTATTCAGATCTTGTACATCAGGATGCATTTGAATTCTGTCAAGATTTACAATAGCAGCCACATTATTCATTCATTCTGTACTCTCTTGTTGCTTCCTAATGATGCAATATTTTTTCACCCCCTTTAGTCAACACATAGTTCTACTTCTGAAAGCTACTGATATTTACCCCTGGAGGACATATTACTGACATAGCATCTGCTTTTTATATATAATATTCTCCTGCAGGCATGCTACGCTTATTAATAATGCAGCATGGTTATGAAGGATATCTTTGCTGTGGTTCTGTGCAGTATTCAAGATGTCTCTGCGGTTTTGTGACTGACCCTATACATGTTCATTTCCTTGTTTCCACACATTGAGTTTGTTTTGGCATTCTTTATTTCACACAAGCCAACCATCCCTGAAAAGTAGGAAAACAAGCATCTTGTAATTCTGAATTTTATCTTTTTGCATCAGTAGCTTTTGCCAAAAGATGTCCATGTCACTCTGAATATGTTAAACATGAAAAATAATCATCTTTGTTTTCCTTTGAGCCCCAATGCAAAAATGGCTTCTCAAAAAATGGTGCATTCTACATCTGTGTTTAGTTTAAAGTCAATGTTCTATGTGTAATTCTTGGCATTCTTTCCAAACATTGTAACTGCATTATTGTTTCATTGTGTCTGATAACATTTTCAGACTTCATGGTATCAACTCTTCATTTTAGCTAATAATCAGCTTATTTTCTAGTATTTATTCAAGAACATGAGCGTATTTGTCTTTTATTGGGCATATTTTTGAAAAACTGGTTCCTATCACATATACTACAAAACTGATTAAAAACAGGGCAACATGTCCTCATATATTTATCTAGTACATAAGGCTTGAACATATCTGTACAAATCTGCTCAACGTAAGGCCCTGTTTCTTGTCTCTGTTAGTGTTATGATGTTTACACATTATTTCACAATTTTGCTTCTTTCATTTTACACAAATATTATTTCAAACTCATCCTTTTCCGTAGTTATTTTAATTGTGCACTGACTGTTGCATTTCTGCATAAAGGGTTGAAACATGTAAGGCTCAAAGGAAATGACTGTAGCACTTATTGCTGAATTTATATATAATTTAGTCTGCATGGAGAAAGTCAGAAATGAACTACAAGGAATATGACATACTAGGTTGTTTCTATATTACTACAACTATTTCCTGAGGTTTCAAATTTTTTTCATCTATACACATTTTATTATGCCTCTGCATTGCTATTCTGCTCTGTTTAGGTTGCCTGTTTTTATTTCAAAACTATAACTGCATATTGATTTCTGTGTGCGTACACAATGCCTACCATGTATGGTGAACAGCTGTTCTTTTTCTCTTAAATCCCTTTATTACGATTTTATTTATTGATTTACTTCATTTATGTTTAACTCTCCTCTATGGAAGTACACCACTCAGTATTTTAGCTTGGTCACATTTTGCAATACACTACACTTTCTGTGTATTTTCTAGTATTTAGCAACTGTAGTATACCCTAAGTTAGATATGCGCTATGCATTTTATTTCACTCATTTTTGCCATAATGTGAGGTGCATTATTTAGATATACTGACTTGTAATGAGCAGCTTATTTGTGTGGCACAAGGCTCAGAGCATGCCATGTAAGACTGTTGTAAATTCTCCTCACTGTTGAGAAAATAGTTCTCTTTACAAACAATTTTGTTATAGTCATGATAGAAATGTTATACTAGAAATTATGTGAAGAACAGTTCAGCTTTCACTAAATTGTCAGTTTATAAAAATGACTGGTTTTGTAATTTTTAAGATATGTAAATGCAAAAAAAAGAGAAATATATAGTTCTAGTTAGCACTATTACAAAGATAAGCAATGAATTGCAGACAAGCTTGTTTTGTGGCTTGATTTTGAAAATACTTATTTCAGATTATCTATACTGCAGGAGTTAACTAGATTATAAAGTAGCTGGGCATACAACTTCTCTTTCCATTCACTTCAGCCTTTGTACTTCTACTCCCAGGAGATTTATTTATTTATTTATTTATTGCAGTTGGTTTACCAGGATAGTCCATTGGGCCATTGAAGAACCCGTTTTCAATGGAGTCCTGGGGAGAAAAGCTCCAAAAAAGAAAATCAATTTACAATAACATTGACAGTAAATATATAGGTACATACTATAAAAGAACATAAGCAAAACATAAGCAAAACATAAATGTACTTAACATTTGTCAGTGACAATCTTGGTACAGGCTAACGAAGGAATAAAAGCAAAACATAAAAGCATTTTAATGAACGAACATAGTAGATGAATAGAGTAGAATGTTAGTACAGGGGAAGGTAAAGTTGGTTATGTGGGGTAGGTACAATAGCATTCCCATTGAGATTCTAGGTGGAAGAAAAGTGATTTCTTGAAGGTAGAGTGGTTAGAGGTAGTGCGGATGTTTGGTGGTAGGGAATTCCAGAGGCGAGCAAGGCTGAAGGAAAGGAGGTTTTTGCCTGGGGGATGATTTGGTTTGTGGACCTCTAGAAGATTTTGATTATTAGACCTTAGAACTCTATTTGGATGGTGTATTTTAAAGGCAGAGGAGAGGGAGGGACAGTTGGAGGGGTTTAGATTAAGCTTGTGGGCTAGAGTTAGTTGAGTATAAGCAAGATAGTTGGGAAGTTCTAACCATTTTAGTTTATGGAGGGAGAGACAGTGGTGAGTGGAAGACTTATGGGTGGTAGCGAATCTAGCTATTTTGTTATAGCAAGAGGTGAGCTGTTTTTTTAAGGAGCACTGAAGATTAGTAAGTAGTGGGGCACCATAGAGGAGGGAGGGAATGAGGAAGGAAGAAGCTAGAGTGATTTTAGTGGTAGGTGTGAGGTAGGCATTTTGTCTATATAGCATGCCAAGTGTTTGATGTGTTTTTTTGATGTTCTTTTGTAGGTGGGAATTAAATTTTAGTTGGTTGTCAATGTGGACCCCAAGAAGTTTGGTCTCTGACACTATTTCAAGAGGAGAGTTATTTTGATTGGTAACTAAGAGTGAGTTTATGTTGGGGGGAGGGAGTTTGGAGGGAGTAAATAACATTAATTTGGTCTTTGTGGCATTGAGAGCTAGATGATTGCAAAGCATCCATTGCTCAGTGGAAGAGAAGGCGTCTTGAGTAAGTTTTTGTAGGGTGGAGATAGAAGAGGCGGAGCAGATGATAGTAGAGTCATCTGCATATTGGATAATGCTAGAGAAAGGGATAGATTTGTGGAAGTCATTAATAAAGATGTTGAATAGAAGAGGGCCCAATATGGAGCCTTGTGGAACTCCGGTAGGGGTGCTTAGGAAGGAGGAAGTTGTTTTTTTCCATTTTACAGCTTGATTTCTGTTGGATAGATAACTAGAGAACCAGTTCAGAGAGGAGGGGGATAGGTAGAGTTTGGAGAGTTTAGTTAAGAGCAGGCTATGAGAGATAGTATCGAAGGCTTTGGAAAGATCAAGGAGTAAGGTGGAAACAATTTGTCTAGAGTCTCGGGCTTTATTTACTATTTCAAGGAAAGAGAGAAGGGCAGTCATGGTGCTATGATTAGGTCTAAAGCCATGCTGCGTGGGGGTTATAAGGTTGTTGTCTAGGAGATGAGGAAGGAGTTGGATTTGCACACATTTCTCAAGGATTTTAGAAATGGGGGACAGGATGGCTATGGGTCTAAAATTGTTAGTGTTATTATTGTTACCTCCTTTGTGTAATGGTATAATAAAGGCTTGTTTCCAAATTTGGGGAACTGTGCCTTCTAGTAGGGAGCGGTTAATTAGGATGCTAATAGGGTAGGCCAGACTTTCGGCAGCAATGTTAAGAAAGTAAGAAGGGATATTATCAGGAGCATTGGTACATGGTTTTAATTTCTGGAGGAGTTTCTTAATAGTAGTTGTAGGAATGGGATTTAAAGTGAAGATAGTGCAGTTGGGTGGTGTTGAATTTTGGGGTTGTATGGGTGAGGATAGAATTTGTGTGGAAGAGGAGGTAGAGGAATTAGTGGATTGGCAGGAGGTAGAGAATGAGGAGGTTAGTTTTGAAATAGAGTCAATAAAGAAGGAATTAAATTGGGTGGCTAAATCTAGTTCTGGAGCATTTGGATCTGGGGTAGGAGTATCTGGTTTGCTGGGGTGGAGGAGAGTGGAGATTCCTTTCCAGAATTTTTGAGGGTTGTTTTTGTTTTGGTTTTGGAGTGTGGAGAAATAGTTTTGTCGATCAAAAGAGATAATTTTTTTAGCTTTATTGCGGAACAGTTTGTATTTGTTGAGGAGTGGGGTTGTCTTGTGTTTTTGGTAGCGTGCCCACACTTTGTCTCTTTGTCTCATGAAAGATAGAGTAGTTTTAGATAGCCAAGGGGCTGATTTAGTTTTTATTCTCTTAGTCTGTAGGGGAGCTTGGGAGTCAAGTAATTTTAAGAATGTAGAGTTGAAGTATGAGACTGCGTTGTCTAGAGGTAATGTTTTTAGACAAGCCCAGTTTACTGCATTAAGTGAGTTTGAAAAGGTTATAGGGTTGAATTTTTTTTGGTTGCGGATAGTAATGAAGTTGTGGGTCCGTTGAAGGTTAGTTGGAAGTCGGTGGGTAAAGGTGGGTAAGTGGTCGCCTAGTGGGTCGGGAAGGATGCCACTTTTGGTGAAGTAGTGGGGGTGGGAGACTAGGATCCAGTCCAGTATACTCCCATTAGTGGGGTTTTTGGCTGGGTGAGTAGGCAAGTTGATCAGTTGTGAGAAATGGTAGAGGTTGATATTAGTGTTGTTTGAAGGAGCTTGGATAAGGGCCCAGTTAATGTTTATGTCTCCTAGGATTATAGTTTCATTACTAATGTTACTGGATAGCCAAGAAAGGATAAGTTCAAGTGTAGAAATATTGTCACCTGGAGGGATATAGAGGGAAGCTATACATATTTGTTTGTGGTTATTAATTTGAAATATAGTAAGGAGAAGTTCAGCGTTGTTGAAGTGTGGGATAGGTTTGTTGTAGGGGGAAACTACTAGGGAGGAGGAATATATAAGGGCTACTCCTCCGCCTTTTTTTGAGAGGTCTGTCTTTTCTTATGATGGAGTAGTTTGGGGGAACTACTTCAGAGTCCTTAATATGTGGTTTCAACCAGGTTTCAGAAATAGTTAAAAAGTCAGGTTTGTTGTGTATAAGCCAAGCATGAAGGTTGGGGACTTTGTTAACGATACTTTGTGAGTTTAAGGAAGTGAATAGTAAGGATTTAGTTGTGGTGGTTATATTGGCAGGGCCTGGGTTGGGATGGATGTCACCTGATAAGAGAGTACTGATCAGGTGTTGTATGTAATAGTTTAGGTTAATAGACAGCAGGGTTGTGAGATTGGGGTTTATTGTGAAATGTAGGGATTTGCTAGTTCCTATAGGAATTGGGAATGTGTGATGGGGGATAAGTTTGAAACGAAATAGAAGAAGGTTGTCTGAGTGATAAAGATAGGAAGAAATGGGAGAGTAAGATTGTAGTGGAGGTGAATTGTTGTGGTTAGTTATATGAAAGGAATGGGAGATGAAGCAAATAGTAGGCTGGGAGAGATGGTGTAAGTAAGATAAGGAGAGGAGAAGTAATAGTGAAGGGAAGATGGAGGAGTATCTAGAGAGCATGTTGTGAAAAGTAACAGTAGGACAGTGATAGGATATTGGTGTTGGTGTAAGGGAGATAGTGTTATATAGAGAGAGTATATGATATATTAGAAGTGAAGGACAGTAGTATTGGATATAGAGTGGTGTGGTCTAGAAGAGGGAAAGGAGTAGGATTGGTTAATTAGATGAGAATGGGGATGAGAAAGAAAGTTAGTTTTGGCGGGAAAGAAGGAAGGTGTGTTCAGAGGACTGAGTACTGATTGGAGTAGAATGGAAGTGGGAGTGGAAGTTTGGAGGGATAAATGTAGGCGTGCGGGGGGCTGGTGGAATTTGGGGGCAGGGTAGGGGAGGAGCGGAGCCCAAGAGCAGAAGAGGAGAGACTATCAGAGAAGCAATATAAGTGAAGTGTAAGTAGTAGAAGGTGAGGTGGAGTGGGTCTGGACAAAGTGTAAGGAGTGGGCTAAAGGTATGGATGAGGGAGTAGTTAGGGTCAGTTCTATTCTGGCACAAGGAGAGTTGTGAGTTAAGCCCTAAGCTCAGAAAGAATGGAGAAGGGGTGTTCACTAGTAGAGTATGCAGGAATACAAGGCTCACCAGTGTAATACCTGGGGTAATGGGATGAGATGATAATACTTTCCCTTGGAACATTTATTACTAATATTACGTCATTTAAATGTGTATGATATTTTCCTAACAAATATCCTGTCAATGAAACAGCATAGTAATGAAAGATACAGTATAGTACTTAAGATGTCTGTGCAATTGGCCTAACATCTGTGCAGTTTGCTGTCATATCACATTACGTGTTTCCATAATTGCAGTCCATGTTTCAAGGGCATACACTAATGAGATCCAGGCCTTTGAGTAACTTTCTGAAACTGTATTATGCCATTATCATTCTGGTGTTAATAACCTGAACCCCAAAGTATTAACTTTTTTAGAAGGCAAATACAAGAAATGCAAGGTAAAGAAAAAAACTAACATTTTTAAAGACACAAATGTACATATATTTGTACACAGTTCGTAGGTTTATAGGTGTTTACTAGGCTGATGATCACAAGGGATTTTTTAAGCCTAGGCATGCATCCCAAATCTCTAACAAGTTCTGGTATCCTTGATAAGTGTAAGTAGGGGCTTGGGAGATGAAACCTTTACAAGCAGGGGGCTGGGAGATGAACCATTTACAGGCTGCTTGTGTCCATTAGAGAGATAGGTGCCAAGCCAGGGATGAATTTCCTGTTCCCCATCCAAATGTCGAAGTTACACTTGAATTAGGTTAGGGAGGAACTCTGCTTCATATGGATGGGGAGCCTATTCCACAGACGGGGTGGTCTCCTGGATACATACCTGTCCCTCCAGCAGGTCCTATTTATATCACAGGTAAGGTTTAAATCTTTTGAATGGGTAATTCTGGTGCTGTTTGTTTTGCGGATATGCAGGAGATCCACCAGTGTGGGGTCTGACAATGCCCCGTATTCCATGCATAGATCTCCCCTCAATAACCTGTAGGAGACAGAATACAGAGATAGTCCTTGAGGTGGTCTGTAGAGGACATTTTATTTATGCCCTATATTCTTTTAGTGAGGAACCTCTGTGGACATTCCATTTGATGGATATGCCCAGTTAGGTACATACCAAAGGGGGCACTGTACTCAATGATAAGTCTGATGAATGCTGGATACAGTGAAACAATGACTCCATCGGTCCTAGACACCATACCTTTGTTTATAAGTTGTGCAACATAGAATGATTTCCTCACTAATGTAGACACGTGATGGTCAAATGCTAGATTATTGTTTATGTGTGTCCCCAAGTCACTGACTACTGGGTCAGCTCTAAGAGGTGTGTTGTCAATATGATAGTTACTGCAAGTAGATAATTTCCCAAAGAATACTATTATGTATTTCTTGGCATTTAGTTTTAGTCCATGGCTCTGACACCAGTTCTTTGTCTGTGTCAGCCCTTCTTGGGGAACATTTGTGTCGGTGTGAGATTCAATGTCAGCTCCTAATTTGCAGTCATCTGCAAATTTAGTCAGCCAGAAACCATTGACATTGGCCTTGACTTCGGATAAGTAAATGCCAAAAAGGATTGGTTCAAGGACTGATACCTAAGGGACTCCACTTGTGAATGACCTCTTTGTAGAGGTGGACTTTCCAATTTTAAATTTCTGTGTCCTGTCTGTGAGCCAGTTGGCTACCCACCGGGTGACATACGGGTTTGTACTTAACATCTAGAGTTTGTCAGCAATAGCTGACTGGGGGCAAATGTGTTGGTCAGGTCAAGGTAGGCAGTATGGACCATTTTGCCCTCATCCATTGATTTGGTGACCTTCTCAAAGAAGTCCACCAGGTTGACTATGCATGACATGCCCTTGATGAAACCAAACTGGCTTGGGTCCAGTGTCTGGAGATTTACTATATCATTGTTGATCCTTTCCATGATAATTTTTTCCATGGCTTTGCATATGAGACTAATGGGTCTGTAGTTTCCAGGGTCTGTAGATGGCCCACCTATGTACAAAGGGGGTGACTGTTGCTGTTCTCCATTCATGAGGCACAAAGTATGTTTGAAGACTACAGTTAAATAACAATTCCAGATGGCCTGATAGGTCATGTTTCATGCTATTTAGAAGGTATCCTAGGATACTGTTTGGGCCCATTGGTGCAGTATTCTTGGCCTTAGTGAGAGTATTAAGGACCTGTTTCCTAGTGATAGTAGGAGTTATATTTGATGGTATTTCCTGAGGGAAGGTTGAGGGGGAGATGGGGATAAAGTTGAAGCTGAATTTGTCAGCCAGTATTTTTGCTATATCTTCTGCCTTAGTATTACAATGAGTAATTAGTATTTACAATGAGCTCTGCTCACAACTGTGTATTATGTATTACTAATTATTATAAATCCTGTTGCATATATTGGCTGTGATTTAAAATCTTCCTGATTTAGACTGCTGACTGCAGTCACCAAGGGTCTCCCTCCACAATGATGAAGAACCTGTGGCACAGAATGGCAACTCTGAACAGAATAATTACAAAAAATGAAGCAAGCATTTATTCTATTGTTCAGAATGAACTGATTCCAGCAGCTTGAAGATGCAGTAACACCTGATGGGCATGAGGTAGGCTAGAGATGCTCAATGACCTACTCTACAAAAGTCTAGATATAATACACATCAAAGAATACAAACTGAAATGTAAGATTTACAGTAGTGGCACAGGGCTTCTTCAGCAACAGAATTGCCCTGCTCATATAAAAATGATGCTCCTCACTATTATGATCTTCTGTGTGCAGTGCAGAACCTTGGGGTGGCTCAGTCTGCACTCCAACTTTGCCTTTATCTGCTTCAGTATTGCATGTTAGTCCACTGGAGGACAATAGCAAACTTAACTGACTTACAGGGTCCTTATTGTCAAGACACAGCATTCTGTAAAGCACAGTCTACAGCCATTGCACTTGAAATTACTAACCCTTGCAAATGTATTTATTTATTTGACATTTGTTTACTGGGGTGGTCTGACTGGGTCCACAGAACCCATTTTCAGCAGAGGCCTGGGGAGAAAAGCTCCACATACAGTACAATACAAATACAGTGTCTCCAATGCAATGCAAATTACATTAGAAATACTTTACAAAAATAAGTTGAAAGAACAAGCTATGTTACAAGATGCTGCAATATATTGCTACACATCTAGACAATTCTATAGAGTTAAAACATTATGGGCAATAATAGTCATTCTCACCATACATAGGTTCATAGGTAGGTACTAGGCTATTTGCCCTAGGGCCTATAAAAGCCTAGCCAAATGGTACCCTGGCTTTTGCCACCCAAGAAAATTATTTTCCTGTGCCCCTGTCAAGCAGAGCCACAGAAGTGATCCCCAGGGTGAATTTCCTATCTCCCATCCAATCAACAAGATTTTTCTTGAAGAGTGCTAATGAGGAGCTTTGTTTGATATAGATAGGTAGTTTGTTCCAGAGTATGGAAAGTCTCTGAGATAGCAATCTATCCCTCCAGCATGTTCTGTTTATTGTGGTGACAAGGTTTAGGTCCCTAGAGCGTGTAGCTCAGAGGGATTGGGATTTCTTTACGTGGAGCATGTCCATCAGCTCTGGGTTTGACATAGCTTTGTATGTTAGGCAGAGATCGCCTCTGAGTAGGCGATATGCGACAGAGTAAAACTAGAGTTTTTTAGACGGTCTGCGTAGGGCATCTGTTTGAGGCTGGTAATCCTCTTTGTGAGATATTTCTGTGGCCTTTCCAGTTGTTGTAGATGTCTTGTGAGGTACATACCAAAAGGGGCATTGTACTCTATAATGGGTCTAATGAGTGATGAGTAGAGGGGAAAAATGACCTCTTTTTTCCTGGATGAGAAACCTTTTGTGATGAGATGTGCCATGTAAAATGATTTCCTGACTACTGTGGTGATGTGATTATCAAAGAAGAGACTACTGTCCACCTGTGTCTCAAGGGCTCTTATCATACTTTTGGTGTTAAGTAGTACATGGGTACAGAGTTTTTACAAGATATTGCAATATATTAATACACATCTAGACAATTCTGTAGAGTTAAAACATTATGGACAATAACAGTCATTCTCACCATACATAGGTTCATAGGTTCCATTCTTTTACATGGCACACCTCATCACAAAAGGTTTCTCATCCAGGAAAAAAGAGGTCATTGCTCCCCTCTACTCATCACTCATTAGACCCATTATAGAGTACAATGCCCCTTTTGGTATGTACCTATGTGGTAGTTCATGGGTACAGAGTTTTTACCAAAAGGGATGACAATGCACTTTTTGGCATTGAGTTTGAGGCCATGGCTTTGACACCAGGCATCTGTCTCAGTGAGGCCCTTATGTAGGATGTCCACATCATTAGGAGATTTGATTATGTCTCCTAGTTTGCAGTCATCTGCAAACTTTGTTAGCCAAAGACCATCTCTGTTAGCCTGTACTTCAGAGAAGTAGATACCAAACAGGAGAGGACCTAGGACTGAACCCTGTGGTACTCCACTTGTCACTGGTCTGAAGTTGGATTTAGAGTCTACTACTTTCACAGTGTGGGTTCGGTTAGTGAGCCAGTTGGCAACCCATCTTGTGACATAGGGATTTATACCTAGTTTAGTGAGTTTGTTTATAATTCCAGAGTGGGGGATGGTGTCAAAAGCCTTGGCGAGATCTAGATAGGCTCTGTGTACCACCTTACCCTCATCTACAGCTTTGGTGACCGCGTCAAAGAAGTCTGTCAGGTTTAGGAGACATGATCTGCCTTTTACAAACCCAAACTGGGTAGGGTCCAGTGTTTGGAGATTACCATTGTCATTGTTTATAAGTTCCATGATGATAAGCTCCATAGCCTTGCAGACCAGGCTTATCAGGCTAATGGGGTGATAGTTCCCGGGGTCTGTGGTGGCTTCCCCTTTGTGGAGTGGGATAACTGTTGCTGTGCCCCATTCAGTGGGCACAAAGCCTGAGGTGAGGCTATGATTGAACAAGGTACTTAGGTGGGGTGCCAGTTTGTTCTGTAGTTCATGTAGAATGCAGCCTGGGATGTTGTCAGGTCCCATGGATGCTGTGTTCCTGGCTTTGGAGAGTGTGTTTTTTACCTGTACAGCCGTGATTACAGGTACTTTGCATTCTTCCAGTATAGAGATGGGCCCTTTAGGGGATGAGAGAGGGGTAAAGTTAGCACTGAACCTATCTGCCAGAATGTTGGCAATATCAGTTGGTTCTGTATATTTAGTGCCATTGTGCTGTAACTCAGAGCAGATCTGACTGTTGCCATTGAGATTCTTGACATAGCTATAGAATGCTTTGTGGTTGTCTTTAGAATCAGTGGTGATTTTGTTTTCGTAACTAGCTTTGGAGGATTTTATGAGGGATCTCAGCTTCTTACTGCGGCTGACCAGAGAGTTCCTCCAGTCATGGAATTTTACTCTTTTTTGCAACAGTTTCTTTCTTCTGTTGTAGAGTTTGTTTATAACAGGGGACCACCAGACTGGCTTCCTTTTTTGGATGATAGCATCTTGGTTCTGTTAGGGATTGCATGATCCATGCACTTGTGTAAGTGCTTATAAAGTGCAATTGTATAGGATTCAGCAGTCGTATCTCTATTGTACATCAGCATGGGTGTCGTGAAGTTTGCCAATTTTGTCGTAAGAAGCGTGAAGTTGGCTTTGGAGAAATTTTTTACGGTGATTTCCCGAATGGGGGTGGGCTGGGATGTGGATGTCTAGGGTGATTTGCTTGTGGTCGGATCTGACCAACAAGGAATTGACCTCTGGTGTGGAACACCGGTTGCCCATGTTGGTAATGACCAGGTCTAGGGTATTGCTACCCCTGGTGGGGGTGTGGATTAGTTGATCCAAGGCAGTGGAATTTATGAATTCCAGAAAACGTTAAGCACAACAGTTGGTACATAAGTAGTTTTCCCAGTTAATGGTGGGGTAGTTGAAATTGCCCATTATTAAGGTGTTAGGTTGTACCCTAATCTTTTCCAGTGTATCATGATGTAGATAGTGTTCAAAAATAGTATGTAGGTAGTGCAATGTGTGACATTGGCTGTTATAGTACATGAAAAATAGAATGTTAGTTTCAGTTAGGGAAATAACAGCCAGAAAGTTAGTGATGCAGATAGATAGTGAGAGAGTTAAGAAAAATAGAAGCAATATAGCCAGGGCAGTAGCTTAAGGATATGGTATAGAAACAGGGAAGAAGTTAGAAGAACCTTAGGATCTTGCAGTCTATGAGGGATTGAAATGTGACAGAAGACGAAGACCTGAGCATTAGACAAGCTTTATGCAGAAGCAGAGCCATGTATTTTTGAAGGCTTTGAAAAGGGTTAGGCCAGGCAGAGACCTGGTAGCTGGAGGTAGTGAATTCCAAAGTATAGAGACATGAGTATACATACAGAGAGTGACCTGGTTTTCTTTTGGGTTTTGAGATAGCTAAGATATTATTGTCTTCTGATCGTAGGGACTGATTTGGTATGTTATGGGGTGTGACTAGTTTGGCTAGTGCAGGACAGGCAGTAGGCTTGAAAATAAGGTTGTGCAAGGTGGATAGCTGAATAAAGGCAAGTTGGTTGGGGAGTTCAAGCCAGTTTAATTCTAGGAGTGGTTTACAGTTGTGTGTGTGATATTTAGAGTTTGTGGCAACCTTTGCAACTTTGTTGTAGCACTGTTCCATCTTGCATAGGGCAGAAGATTGTAAGTTAGTTAGGATAGGGGCACGATAAAGAAGGGAGGGAAGTAAAAATGTTTTTTTAAGGGTAGTTTTGGTTGCTGCAGTAAAGAAATGTTGTTTCTATATAAGAGTCCCAGTTTTTGATGAGTTTTCTTTATCTTTTGCTGTATAAGGGGGTCAAATGAAAGTTTATTGTCAATGATAATGCCTAGAAGTTTGGTTTCCTGCACTATTTCAATGACAGTGGAAAAGATTAGGGCAGATGCAAGGATGTTGAAATAATCAGTGAATGTGGAGGTGTTTTGGGGATGAAAGAGTACTAGTTTTGTCTTCCTTGGATTAAAAAAGAGTTGGGCATTTCTTAGCCAGGATATGACTGCAGTATTGGACAGTTGAGTTTCTGAAAGTAGTTTTGGTAGTGATTGAGCTGTACAGATTATGCTGGAATCATCAGCATATTAAGTGAGGGTTCCAGGGTGAGAGGAAGTGCGAAGGTTTTTTGTGAAAATGTTAAAGAGTAGGGGTCCTAGGATGAAGCCTTGAGGGACTTCTGTAGGGTTGTGGAGAAAGGGTGAGAGTTTGTTGGACCATTTCACTGCTTGTTTACAATCCTTGAGGTAGCTCTGAAACCATTTTACTGTGTAATGTGGGAAGTCTAAATTAGACAGTGTGTTTAAAAGTAAAAGGTATGACACTGTGTCAAAGGCCTTGGAGAGATCAAGAAATACTAAGGATGTATAGCATCCTGCATCTCTGGCCTTGTTCACAGTGTCTATAAAAGATAATAGAGCTGTAGCTGTGCTGTGGCTAGGTCAGACGCCATGTTGGGTTTTGGTTAAAAGGTTGTTTTGCAATAGATATTGCATTACCTTCTGAGGGATACCTCTCTCAAGAATTTTGGATAGGGGTGACAAGACGGCTATAGGACAGAAATTGGATGGATCAAAAGAGTTGCCTCCTTTGTGGATCGGGATGATGTGAGATTGTTTCCATATGGTAGGTACTTCTGATTCAGACAAAGACCTATTTATAAGGATATTGACTGGGTAGGCGACTGAGTTAGCAGCCAGTTCAAGGTAGTGTGGTGGAAAATTGTCAGCTGAGGTAGAACAGGGTTTTAGCTTTTGTAGCAGTTTCTTAATGGTGTCAGTGGGTATGGGCTGAAATGAGAATGACGTTTGTTGAGTAGGGGCTTAATAATGATAGGGTTAGAAGTAGTAAATGGTCTAGGCTAGCGTCTGAATAAGTTGAAGGGGGGGGGGTCCAGCATGAGAGGTGTTAATTAGTAGGTCTGAAATTGACTTTATGAAGTGATTGTTAAAGTTTTTGGCTATTTGTGATGGAGGGGTATCAAGTGATAGGGTGTGCTCTCCATTTCTTCCAGGGTTAAGTAGAAAAGATATGGAGTACCAATATTTACTGGGGCTGGTTTTATGCTGGAGTTGAAGATGGGAATAATATGACTTCTTATCTCTTTTGATTAGTGTTGTCACTTTGTTACGTAGTATTTTAAAATCAACATGATTTGGTTAATCTTAGTTTTGTTTCCAGGTAGACCAGGCTAGGTCCCTTTGCGTCATCAGGTGTTTACATTCCTTAGACATCCATGGTGCTGAGTTTGTTTTGATTCTTTTCATGTGAATGGGAGCTGGTGTATTAAGTATGTGAAGGAAGGTGTTATTAAAGTATAGTACAGCATCATTAAGGGGTAGTTGTTTAAGGGGTGTCCAGTCTATTTCATGTGAATGGGAGCTGGTGTATTAAGTATGTGAAGGAAGGTGTTATTAAAGTATAGTACAGCATCATTAAGGGTAGTTGTTTAAGGGGTGTCCAGTCTATTTCATGTGAATGGGAGCTGGTGTATTAAGTATGTGAAGGAAGGTGTTATTAAAGTATAGTACAGCATCATTAAGGGGTAGTTGTTTAAGGGGTGTCCAGTCTATTTCATGTGAATGGGAGCTGGTGTATTAAGTATGTGAAGGAAGGTGTTATTAAAGTATAGTACAGCATCATTAAGGGGTAGTTGTTTAAGGGGTGTCCAGTCTATTTCATGTGAATGGGAGCTGGTGTATTAAGTATGTGAAGGAAGGTGTTATTAAAGTATAGTACAGCATCATTAAGGGGTAGTTGTTTAAGGGGTGTCCAGTCTATTTCATGTGAATGGGAGCTGGTGTATTAAGTATGTGAAGGAAGGTGTTATTAAAGTATAGTACAGCATCATTAAGGGGTAGTTGTTTAAGGGATGTCCAGTCTATTTCATGTGAATGGGAGCGGGTGTATTAAATATGTGAAGGAAGGTGTTATTAAAGTATAGTACAGCATCATTAAGGGTAGTTGTTTAAGGGGTGTCCAGTCTATTTCATGTGAATGGGAGCTGGTGTATTAAGTATGTGAAGGAAGGTGTTATTAAAGTATAGTACAGCATCATTAAGGGGTAGTTGTTTAAGGGGTGT